>NW_024383688.1:0-38369 GCF_016835505.1 Polypterus senegalus
GATTGGCAGCATTCAGTGCATGGGAAAGGAAACAAACCCTACGGATGCCAGTCAATCAGGAGGAAACAAACCAATTTAGAGTCACCAATTCACCTAACCTGTAACTATTAAAATCAATAGTCTAGAACATGATGCACAATGGTTACCACTGCAGCTTAGTAGTCAGGACATGGTTCTATTATGATAATCACTGTATATGTGGAACTGAACCCGGACACAGACAGACGGACAGCGGTTTTGCACCAACACACTCATTTTATTTACATTAATATTTACAGATTAGTTCAGTGCCTCCAGCACGATCCCCAAAGTCCTGGCCGCACAGTTTTAGTGCCTTCCTGGCGCTTCCACTCCTCTCTCCAAGCTCCATCCATTTCCCCGAGTCTTGTATGAGGAAGGGAGGCGGCTTAAATACCAACCGGATGGGCTCCAGCTGCTTCCCCGGCAATCCCCCGTGGACACGCCCCCGTGTGGCGGAAGTGCCGGCTCTGCCTCCAGAAGCCCCTCCGGGTGTTCCCGCCCTCTTCCCCAGCACACCCGGGTGTGGTGGAAAGTGCTGAGGTCAGGGTAGTTCAGGCAGGCGCCCTGGCGTGACCACGGGCCCCGGGTTGGGCTTCCATGCCCTCTACCCATCCAACACAACCAGGGCTGTCCCCCTTGTTGTCTGGAGGAGGCCAAGCCCTCCTCTGGTCCTCCTAGGCGTCAGCTGGGCTCCACCCCAGCCGCATGCCTAATATACTGTATTTAGTTTGTGGATTCTTCATATGTCTATGTGACTTTTCTAAAGGTTATAGATTAAATATGAGATTAACTCAGACTAGTTTGCCAGGGGTATGTGTATAGTGGGCCCTGAACAAACTGCTGTCCTGTCCTGAAATGCCTTCATTGCATTTGATGGTCCTGGAAAAGAGTTCAACTCCCCAAAGACTTATAATGAAAATAGAAGATTTAGAAATTGGATAAACCACGTGATTTTAGCATACTATATGTTTTACTTACTTTGTTTTGTTATGCTAAAACAATATTTTTAGTACAGACTTCAAGGTTTAAAATAAGTAACATTTCTGTCATTTAGAGGACAATACCCAAGCTAATTAATGCAGGAAAAGAGAAAATATATTTTCAGATTTTCCTTTGTCTTTCTTTTTGTGTTCAAGTTAAAATAACCAGCTTTAAAATTTTAGCCTTTGACCTTAAAAAGTGTGCTGCCTGCAGTGGTAATTTTCAAACCTGAGGAGATTCATATCATTATCATTATCTACTTTTCATTTTACTGTATATCTTATTTTGTTTAAAACTTTTCTTTGTATAGAAAAAATATATTTGTCTTTAGTTTTTAGCCATTCCTGTTTTAATTTTACTGTTCACAATACCTTGCAATCTTGGTAGCATGGTGGGATGGTGAGCGGGTTGGTATGTGCCACTACCTCCGGCATTCTGGATTGGAATATTGTGCCAAGTTTTTTGTGTGGAGATTTTTCATGTATTTTGACTGCGATTTCTCAGGTTATCAGATTTACTTCTTACATCCCAAAGACATGCAAGTAAAGGTAAAATAAGCCGAGGTTTGGCAGGACCAGATTTGGATGTGCATCGCTCATTTGATTAAGCATGTGAGAATATTATATTATGTTTTCTTTTAAACTTCAAGAAACCAAAATCAGTAGCCAATAAATAACTTTAGTATTAAATATATTCATTTGTAATTTTATACAGCATGCAGTTTTATACAATCTATATTTGTAACCTGTTTACAAGATTTTTTTCAGAATGTTTTATCTAAGAAGACCATTATGTTTAACAGTGACATGTAATGACATGGTTTATGTTCAAAACATTTAATCTTTGCATAATGACTTTGAAAAGTTGAACAATAATTTGCATATTTGAGTCACTGTTCAAATATGAATCAATAACCTCCATTTGATAAAGTCTTCTGGCTTTGCTGCATCATTAATTTGTGCATAAATGGAAATGTGGATGTTTTAGGCTGCAGTGACATTTAAAATGATTATGCTGCATATAAAAACTTGAAATAAGAAATCATATCAGATTAACTACTTAAATATGTGTTTCTTCCAATAAGTACTGAATAATTACTATTTTGTAAGCTGTTTCTTTTTCAAAATGGCTATTAAAATAGTAAAAGCCAAAACTACATGCATGTATTCACCCACGGAAAAAAGAAATTACTGTTCAGCCAGGCAAAAGTATTTCAGGAAATTATGCAACAGATGCCATTCCTAGCAATTTCACTTGACAAAAGTACCTCTGAAAACAAGTTCAACATTTTCATTTCAAATAATTTAAGGACCATCCTATTGAAACAGGAAAATAAACTGGATTTGAAGGCTGTTTTAAGGTGCTGCATTCAATAAAACAAAGAAATCACAGCCTAGTTTTTTTTCTGTATAAGCAATAATTTAAAATCTTTGTCATTAAGATTTTTAATTAATATTTTTCAGATTCAGAAAATTAATTACCATCCCTGTTTTCCTGTGATCATACTTAGAAAATCTAATAAAATAATCATAATAATATAACTGAGAACAGGATTTTTAGGAGCTGCTAGTTATGGAAAAGCTATACTATCACTCCTTTGATTATGAAATAGATATTTAAAAATATTGTAGCTAAGTATTACTGAAAATTGTTAAAATACATATACATATAAACAGCTGTAAATATTCTCTCAGTAAATTAGTGCTGCAGCAGTTATACAATATACTTGCACTGCAACCCTTTTCCTTAATTTCTGCTGTCTTATCTGCGCTCCATTTAAAGGGGGTGTGGGGGTGTGCGTATATGCATTATTGAATATGAGAAATAAAGATCTTACCTTCAGGCTTGGCTGAGTGTTTTACCACCATTTTTCTGGGATCATTAGGAAAGTACCTTCATTTATAATAGACATATAATTACATTTCTCAGCCTAACTAACTTTAAAATAGCAATAATAAAACTGCCTTAAAAGAAAAAAAACTTTACCTGTTTAAAATAAGTTTAATGTTTGAAATGGTGCTAACTGAAGACACAAGTCTTGTAATACTGCATAATAAGTGAAGAATAATATATTTATTTTCTAGAAGCTGACAGCATTGCTGCTCTTAATTTCCTGAATGAATACTATAGCTTATTGTTGCATTATATTACAAGTTTAAATAAACTTTTAAAACTTACAGTTAATAGCCTTGTGACTAAATAGTTTGTTGCTTCAAGTGATTTTATAAATGTTTTTGTCCAGTGTGAAGGTATTGTGATAAGAGCATAACAGGTCTGCCAAACAAGCTGAGACCATTCAGTCCATTAAGCTTGTTTGTTAATAATGGTGTATTAACAGTAAAAATGTTGGGTCTAAGATTAATTTTGGGTTATACTACACAGACTTAGGGTGTAGTTATAGAAACTGTAAAAAAATAAAATAACCTGAGATCATCACTGATTCTAGAAATTAAAATAAGACAAGTCAAGAGCTAGATTTTGATCTTACTGTATGAACATATATACAGTTTTTTTTAAATAAAGGATGTTGAGTACTAACACCGACCTAAATCAAAGAATGGTTTTACAAACTACCATATATAAGTGAGATTAAGGGGAGAAGATTATTTTTACTAGCATTTGCAAAATACCCAGTACATTTTTTGGATTTTTTTCTATAGTTTATGCAGTAGCTTTTCTTTAACTCAATTTTGGTTTCTATTTCATCAAATTATTTGGAGGTTGATAAACCCCTATTTTTGTTTTAAATATTTTTATGTAAAAAACTGAGATGAGCATACTGTATAATGAGTATTTGCTACTGTTAAAAAACTAAATTAACTGTTAAACTTTTTAAACCAAGATCAGTCTGTTTGTTTATTACTAAAATTATTAAAGCCTACGAAAAATGATGAAATCTGATACCTTAAAAAGTGCGGGAGTTTTGAAATTAGAGGCCTCCTGTTCATAAAAGTAGTGATCACCCGTGAAAGTGCTTGCTTAAATGCAAACTCTAAGTTATTGGCTTGTTGCAAGTGACAAATTCAGTTTGTGTGCCAGCCATGCTTCCCAAGTGGCCAAAGCAGCAGCCCATTTGAGGAGGATGAAGAAAGTGCCTGCTGTGAAGAACCATTTCAGTTGTCCCAGAAAATCAGTTGAGGATGGGTTCAATTTCCAGCCATTTCTGACTAACGCAGCTACAAACCCTCCTTTTATTTGAATCAACATTCTGGAGGCAGTCAAGTCCGTCAGATTATGCAGAGGTCACTACCAGAGTCAGGCAAGCTGATAGAGACCTAAAGTGTTTCAGCATCAGCTGCCAGTGTTACCCAGTAAGGGTATGCAGCAGCGGATACTGAGATGTATTCACAGGCTGCTGACGAATCAACAGCGACACCCGGTCCAATATTCAACCTGGAAAATTTGAAAAAGAAATAAAGGGGAAAACATTTATATAAAATTCAAAAAGATCTCATCTACTTGAGTAAAGAGGAAGAAATCAGAAGGAGGAAGTTATAATATCAAACCAGGATTGGTCATACAGGATTAAATTATACTTTGTACAAGACTTAAACATCCCAAAAGGAATTCAACATTGGTGGTATCAGTAAGGGCTCACAGTCATCCTTTTTTCTAGTTAGGCATTTTCAATATAATAGGGACAGTTAAAGATATATGTTTTTAAAATTTTATTTAGAAACTCTTTTTGGGCTAATAGGTTGAAGCCAGCCGGGTCTTGGTGAATCTGGTGGAATTCCACTCTGCCTTCTTTTTCATTTTGGAGGCCCCCACACCCTTTGGCCATTTTGAGAGTGGTGCACTACTCACCAGTCTAGTGTAGCAGTTGTACTGGCTTTTCCAAATGTTACCCCGGACCCTTTTATTTTCAAATTTTAGTTATAACCACTACCTGACTGTCTTTCTGCCCTGTCCCCTATAAGGGACAGGGCATGTCTTAAAAGACTAATTTGGAAAAAGAAAGATTAAGATGAAGGTGAGAAATTTGTTGGTTTACTCTTCAACAGAAAAGCTAGTTTTGTAGTAAAGTTAAATCTTACCTATTTAAAGAGGTATTACAGGCTAAGTGGAAGTATTGTGTTGTAAGACACCATTATGTTTGTTAGGGTTGTGTGGCTTATTTGCATTATCTTTTCTCAGTATATGTCTCATTATACATGTACAAACACACAATATGCCACAAAAAAGAATACAAAACTGATGATGATTGTTACTGCAAACAGTTAACAATATACAGGTAGACAATAGGGTTGGTTTTTACAAAAATAAAAGGAAGGCTTTGTGTAAAAGAAAATGCAGTTTTTTTTCAGACATGTTGTCATGTATACCAATAGAATAAAATTCATTTTTTGCATTTTGACCAACATAGCATTGTTGCCCGTCATTGTTTGGTAGTAGAATTTTTGCTCTGTATGTAGTTTAATAATGAAATGTAATAGGTATTTGTGGAGTGAAAAAGCTGAGTCCAGGGTTTTTTGCAAAATTGACATTAAACATGCAATTTCAAAATTTCCAACTCATTAAAAGATTGTCTGATGGCCTGGACCAAAACCCACGGGCATCGCCTTTACGGAATGGATGGGGAGGTGGAGCGGACCCTCTCCCCGGGAAAAGGTAAGGGGGTGACTGAGAGTTCTGTCAGGGCATTACACAGCAGGTTTCTTCCCTCTGTAAATGGATGGCTCATCTACTTGAATTAGCGAATGGTATCCACAAACTGTACTGTAGGTTCATGAAGCGAAGTAATTACCTTTCAGTTCATTTCCCAAAAAAGATCTGAAATCATTTATGGGATAATGAACACCTTTTTTTCAACAGCTAGTGGCTCCAAATTTTCTTTACTTTTAAGATACCCTAACATAAGCAAAGGGCTTTGTCTCAGGGCAACATTGATTGTACCTCTTTCTGTGGAATTGTGTGCCGGACAGTATGCATTAGGAACCACATCAGTGCCCAACCAATTTTGCTGAATGCCCCTTAAAGGGTCAAATGTTGTTGAGATTTCTGTGCAAGAGATTCATTCTTAACTGTTTCTTCCTGCACATATTTCTCTGTCCGTTTCACTTCTGGAGTATCATTGGTTGATTCAAGTCTTCTCACTCTTGAATGCCAAATAGCAATCTTTCTGCTAGTCTCCTTTCCCGTGGTCTCTTGCCACTACCCCCCAATCACAACCTGAATTTAATATAGCGTGTGAAAAAATATTTCCCCCTTCCTGATTTCTTATTCTTTTTGATGTTTGTCACACAAAATGCGATCATCAAACACATTTAACCATTAGTCAAATATAAACAAGTAAACACAAAATCAGTTTTTTAAAAGATGGTTTTTTTTTATTTAGGGAGAAAAAAAAATCCAAACCTACATGGCCCTATGTGAAAAAGTAATTGCCCCCTGAACCTAATAACTGGTTGGGCCACCTTAGCAGCAATAACTGCAATCAAACGTTTGCGATAACTTGCAATGAGTCTTTACAGCTCTGGAGGAATTTGGCTCACTCATCTTTGCAGAATTGTTGTAATTCAGCTTTTTGAGGGTTTTCTAGCATAAAACCGCCTTTTTTAAGGTCATGCCATAGCATCTCAATTGGATTGGTCAGGACTTTGCTAGGCCACTCCAAAAGTCTTCATTTTGTTTTTCTTCAGCCATTCAGAGGTGGGATTTGCTGGTGTGTTTGGCTCATTGTCCTGTTGAGCCCCAAGATCCTTCAGCTTGAGTTGACAAACAGATGGGGACATTCTCCTTCAGGATTTTGGTAGAACAGTAGAATTCATGGTTCCACCCTATCACAGCAAGCCTTCCGGTCCTAAAGCAAAAACAACCCCAGACCATCCACTACCACCACCATATTTTACTTTGGTATGATGTTCTTTTTCACAATGCTGTTTTCCCTTTTACTGGATGTAATGGGACATTTGCCTTCAAAAGTTCAACTTTTGTCTCATCAGTCCACAAGGTATTTTCCCAAATTTTTGGCAATCATTGAGATGTTTAACAAATTGAGATGAGCCCTAATGTTCTTTTGTTTAAAAGTGGTTTCGTTTGGAAATCTGCCATGCAGGCGTTTTGCCAGTCTCTTTCTTATGGTGGGTGTGAACACTTTACCTTAATTAGGAACTGGGCCCCGCAGTTCTTTACGTTGTCCTGGGGTCTTTGTGACCTCCCCGGATGAGTCGTCTCTCGAACAGGGTAATTTTGGTGGCTGGCCAATCCTGGGAAAGGTTCACCACTGTTCCATGTTTTGCCATTTTGGATAATGGCTCTACTGTAGTTACTGGATCCCAAAGCTTTAGAAATGGCTTTATACCTTTACCAGACTGATAGATCTCATTTGTTCCTGAATTTCTTTGGATCTTGGCATGATGTCTAGCTTTTGAGGGTTTTTTTTCATTCTTTCAGGCAGCCCCTATTTGATTTCTTGATTGAAACAGGTGTGGCAAATCGGCCTGGGGGGGCTACGGGTGAACTCGGTGTGATCAACAGATTATTTTTAAAAAAGGGGAATTTTTTCACAGGGGCCATGTGGGTTTTGGGTTTTTTTTTTCCCCCAAATAATAAAACCATCATTTAAAAACCTTTTTGTGTTTACTTTTTATTTTAATAGTTAATTAAATGTGTTTGATGATCGAAACATTTTTTTGTGACAAACATGAAAAAAGAATAAAAAAATGGAAAGGGGGGCAAATATTTTTTCCCACCACTTATCTAAAAATTTTTTAGGTTTAAACACATAAACTTTAAAAAATTTATTTTCCCCCAAAAAATATTAAATTTTTTTCTCAATTTGGAGATCCTTTTAAACCTAAAAAATTTGTCCTATACAATTAATGTAATTCTGTTTTGTATCTCTGCACAATGTGAATAATTTCAAACATATGAGATAGCAGTATTCAAGTTAGGCACTGTTGGTCCTTTGCATTAATTTTTTTTAATCAAGAGAACCCCTAAGGAAAAATTATATTTAATTAGATTGCTAAGTCTAATTATATAATACAGGATACTGGTAAAAGTCAATGATCATTGCAGGGGGTTAGATAATTAACAAATGCAAAAAAACAGTTCTTACAGGGGGATTAAAAATGCTTTTTATTTAATTGTATATTTTTCATTTATTTATTTTAATTTGCTTCATTTTCCCATTTAAAAAATTTAAATTTGTGAAAATTTTTGTTGGAAATTTTGAAAGTGTTAAAGATATGGATTAACTTTTCACATTTTTTGGCCCCCCTACCCCATTATGTGGGGGTTCCAGAAAAATAAAAAAAAAGTATTAAAAGTTTTTATCCTTCTCAAAACAATTTATTACTTTCTGACTATAAAAAGGGTTTTTAAACACAGGTTTTTTTTACCTCTGGACAAAGAAAGTCAGGGACAAACAGTGTGTTCTCAGCAAAAAAACTTTTATTGCTCTCATTTTCCTTTTTTGTTTATAAAATTTCTTTTTTATTTGTGAACAATCTTGAAAATAAAACAAAATATGATCATTGTAAATTGCTTTTAAACCATACATTCATAAAATAAAAAAAAAATTTTTGGTAAAATTTTAAAAAAATTTGATTTTTTTAAACTTTTTGGGTTTTTTGGGATATTTTTTTTTTGCCTCCACGACTTTTTTACCCTGTTTCGTGGGGATCAAATGTTTTCGACACAAAATGGAATCAACCTGCCATGCCAAAGCTATCAGTACCAATTCTTTTAAACTTTGTCATTTGCCCTTTAAAAAAATTTACTGCTCTTTTTTAAATTCCCTTATTTTTTTTTTTTGTCTTTTTTTAAAAAAACTACTTCTTGTAGCAACGCATTTTTAAAAAAGTTTTCAGAAAATATAACCTTCCTAAGATAAAGAAGATTATACAGTACATATTTTATATTTGGACACATTTGCATCAGGAACAACCTCAGGGGTGATTTGGTAACTGTTATACTTAAGCTAGAGGTGGCATTGTTGTCTAATGCTTTCACTTTCTCTCCTCTGCAGAAAGACTGGATGAGTGATTGACAGCTCTCCATCCCTGATGTCACTTCCGGTTTCTGCCCTCCCGGACCTACCCCTTCCAGCTTGCAGATGTCATATCTAGCTCTAACACCATCACAGGTCCCGTCTGAAAAAGGCTTGTGTCTGAACAAAACAATTTCTTTTGTATTGCAAATATTTTCCTGCTTTTTTTTTGTGGTCATAAAATATACGAGGATCCCCTATGGGGCACAAATCTTTTGGACATTTCTTGTGTCTTATTATATATATTAGTCACCGGGAATGTTCCAGCTCCTGAACACATAACACAAAGGCTCAGACACAAGTGTAAAGTAAATGAGGATATTTTTGGCGAGAAACTCTACCCCAAGTAAGAGTTTCTAACAACACACAAACACAAATAAAGATACACAGCAATGCTTTTCTTCTCCCTTTGTTTTTCTGTCTTCTATCAGTAACTACCTCCTCCGCTCCTCCCAACATGCTTTGTCCTCCATACTGACCTAGACTTCCAAGTTACATTTTTGGGGAAGGATCCCTCTGTATCCAAAGCAAAATCCCTTTAGTTACCAAAACAGCCCCCTCATAATGTGGACTTTCTGAAAAGCACTGCTTCAGATACATAAATAGCATCCCTTAGTCCATTACCCCTATTTTCATAAACTGCAGCCTCAGGGAGACATTGCCTATTAACTGACTGGCTTTCCTGGCTCCCCCTCTGTTCTTTGTGAGTCACCAGGAAAAGTTTACATCAAAATCTATAGCATTTTTTGGGGCAAATGAAGTAAATATGAATAGACATATTTAAAGGCAACAATTTTGTAACATTATTGGTGTGCAGGTGTTCATAGGGTAAAATTTTCAACAAATTTATAAACACGTTGAAAACTGGTTAAGTAGCAAAATAGTAAAATAAAAACAAACACAGATAAAGATTTGGTTTAGCTACTTCAATATACTTGGCAAACAAGTAGAAAAAAAACAGTATTTATAGAGCGGAGTTCAAAACAGAACTGAATAAATTTAACAAGATGGCGGTTATATGGTGAGTGGGCATTGCAGTACTTCGTATCAGGAACAGAAAGCAGTGCAAAGACATAAAAAGGATGGGGACAAAATTATAAATCACTTCACATGTATTAAAAAACCAAAAACCTTAAATCCCCCAGTGTTCATTCTAAATTAAAATTTTGAGATGGTGCTGTATATAAAAAAATTGTTTAATCATGTGTTGTTTTTGTTTCCCTTAGAATTCTATAAAATTTACAAATAAATTAAAAGTTTTTGAAATGATTATCACAATTTTTTCGAATTCAATGATTGTTCGGCTCTAACTCATGTTTGTCTATCAAATTCCCCAACTACCAAATTTAAAGGGGTTAATTTATGCAAATTAAAACTTGCCTTTGGGACTCGAAAAGTGAGCATGAAAGTTTAAATACTTCTCAGCTTTTTCCCGAATTATGAAATTCAGTTCAATTCAGTTTTATATAAAACAAAATTTTTCCATAAACTCGGTCTTCAATCTTTTAACCCTCCCCAAACCCAATTTATTTTTTAATTAAAAAAGGGCTATACATTTACGCATGTTTTTTTTAAACCCCAATTAAAAAGTTGGGACACTGTGAAAATGCAAAAAAACACACTTTAAAATGATTTGAAAATCTGTAAACCCCTATTTATTCACAAAAAGAACACTTGAAACATATCAAAAAGTTTAAAATTGAAAAATGAACCATTTTAAGAAAAGAAAAAATATCATTTTGAATCTGATAGCAACATATCTCAAAAAAGTTGGGACAGGGCCATGTTTCACCACTGTGTACATCCTCTTCTTTTAAAAATTAGAACATTAGACAATCTAGGCGAGAAGGCCATTCAAAAAAAGCTCGGATCCTATCCATATTTCTTCCAAAAAAACACCAAGTCCATTTTGAAATCCCTAAATTCTTACTTCTACCATGCTACTGGTAGCTTATTTCAAGTTCTATTTCTTTTGTAAAGAAAAAACCTCCCAATGTCTGTCAATTTACCCTTAACAAGTTTCCCAACTGTATCCCTGTTCTTGATTAACTAATTTTAAAATAACAGTCTATATCTACTGTACTAATTCCCTTCATAATTTTTTAAAAACTTCAATTATGTCACCTCTTAATCTTCTTTTGCTTAAACTAAAATGCTCCCCTTTTTAAACTTTCCTTATTATTCATCCTTTAGCCCTGAATAAACCTAGTTGCTTTTCTTTGGACCTTTTCTAGTGCTGCTTTTTGTAGCCTGGAGACCAAAACTGCACACAGTACTCCCGATGAGGCCTCACCCGTGCATCCCCTGGTTTAGCATCACCTCCCTGCTTGTATTCCAATATCGTGCTATATAACTATCATTCTTTTGTTCTTTTGGCTTCTGAACACTGTTGGGAAGTCAATAGCTTAGAATCCACTATGACTCCCAAATCCTTCTCATAAGGGTACTCTCAATTTTCAGACTGACCATTGTGTATTCAAACCTAACATTTTACTTCTTATATGTAATACTTTACATTTATGACATTAAATTTCATCTACCACAAATCTGCCAAGCCTGTATGCTATTAAAGTCCTTCTGTAATGATATAATGATTCCAAATTATCTGCTAACCCACCTATCTTTTTCATCTGCAAACTTATCCCGCTTGTTACTTATATTCCCATCTAAATCATTTATATATATATTAAAAAAGCAGCAGCCCTAGCACTAACCTCTGTGGAACACCACCTTAACATCAACAAATTCTATTGGGTTTCTCGCACCACCAATTGCTTCCCACCGGCCAATTCTGCATTCTTCTAAAACATCACCCTGTACTCCCTTCTTTCAGCTTGATGCCCCAAACCCCTCATGTGGCACCTTATCAAATGCTTTCTGAAAGTCAAGGTAAATAATATTATTTTCTCCACTTTGATCATCCTTTTTTTCCTCCTCAGAATTCTGGCATTTAAAAAAAGATGACCCCCCTTTTTGAACCCATGCTGACTTTTCCCAAAAAACCCTTTCTTGCCAAGTGGGGTCAATCTTATCTTATCCCCAAGTTGTTTGGGATCTGCCCTGTCACCCTTTTTATATAATGGAATATTTTGCCTTTTTCCAGTTTTTGAATTTCCAGGGTGACCCCTAATTTTGTCTAAAGGGGTCTATTTAAACCACTAGCATCCTTAAGAACTCGGTAAATATTATCTGGTCCTGGTGTTTTGTTTTTCTTAAATCTGAGCCACTCCCCTCAATTTCCAAACCATCAATACCTCCAAAGTAGTCCTGTTCACCCTGGGGGGTTATCCTTTTCCCCTCCTTGGGAAGGCCTAAAAAAAATAAAGTTTGGGGTTTTTTACTGTCTGTATTTTTTAATTTCCCCCTTTCTATTTCGTCACTTCCCCCCTCTTACTTTTTTACTACTAAAATACTAAAAAAGAATTTTGGGGTCTTTTTCTTTTATCTGTATATTTTCCCCAAACGTTTTTTTAGCACCCCTGATATCCTTTTTAAATTTCCCCTCATTTCTTTCTCTACAGTATAATTAAGTATATGCCTTAAAAAAATTTTTTCTAAAACTTCTTTTTTGATCTTTAAATTTACGTTTTTTTAAAAAATCCTATTAATTCCCAAAATTTGGTATTTTTCTGTCCGATTTATATGTAAAACATTTTTTAAAACTGTTCCACTGCTCTTCATTTCCCCCCTTAAAACATCCCTTTTATCCTCCTTAACTTTGTTTATCTTCAAAATTTCCCCACAAAGTTAAACAACAATTTTTGTCTTTTTCTCTGCCTCTTACAAAATCTGAAATTGTTCTTTTGGTCATTGCCCCAAATAGTGGTTCAATACCTCCCCTCCTTTTTGATTTTCGATACTTTCCCGACAAGCTGTGACCTGTGTTGGTGCTTTTAAAAATGTTTAAAAACAGTCACTGATTACTTCTAAAACTCTTGTGTACTAATTAAGTTATCCCAGTAAATATTTGGGTAATTAAAGTCCCCCCTGGCTATAATATCTCCCCGTAAACCCTTTTTTTATATTACTAAAAGATGTGTCTTTAAATTACTGTCTGAAATTTGGGTGGTCTATATTTTTATCCCAATTTTTCCAGGCGTACATGTCTTCACAAAATGGGGGGCATTCAACTGGACTTTAAATTCTGTTTGACATAAACACCTCCTTTTCTTTCTGTCTATTTTTTAAAAATTATTCCTCTATGTTACCTCATCACCCTCTTTGTTATTTAGCTAGGTTTGTTATTTCTATAATATCATCTTATGCTCTGCTACATAAAATCAACTCACTTACCTTATTTTTGATCTTTTTGATAAGGGAAGCTATTTTATTTTACTTTTTTTTTTTTACCCTTTTATATTTAAATTTGGTTAAAATTTTTATTACTATGCATCTTTTTTTCCCCGTTGTTTTTTTTCCCCCATGTATAGGTCAAAATTGGTTTCTAACCCCCCTTCATTCCCTAGTTTTAAAAAAAACTTTTTTTACCTACCTCGCCTCCTCAATTAATTGGTGCCCCCCCTGTTCAGATGTAACCCGTCCCCCAAACAGGTCCCATCTGTTCCCGGTCCCAACCCTAAAACCCATCCCTTCTCCCCCGCAACAAGATTTGGCCACATGTTAAACGTTCTAATCCCTCAAACTTACCTGGACTGGTGCTGGCACAGGCAGAACTTCTGAAAAACTCGAGGTTTCTCCCCCAGCCTCGACCACCCGTTTGGATTGCAGAACTGACGATCTTTTATGTATTCTTTTTTCCCAAACATGGAAAAAGACAACTGGTCCACCCTCGGGCCCAAGAGCCTATCCCCCTGGGGTTCCTCCTTGCACCGGAAAGCCTTCCAACTCTATCTGGGCCCCCTGCATTAACCCCCCCGTTGGGTCCCAACTATACTTTTCCCTTTTTTGGAACGGGTTTTTGGGGTGGCTTAGGGCTCTTTTCCGCCCCCCCGAATCGGGTTACCGTCAGCTCAGCAGGACCTGATAACAGTTACCTTTAATTCTGGGGTTGAGCGGCGGTGCCTTCCCCCTGAAAAAATTATTTCCCCTTTCCGATCCCTCCCCCCCCAAAAGGGGACACTTCTCTCTAAAGGGGGGCCGGTCTGAAATTTTCTCTACCCCGGGCCGAACTCCCCTCCAGTTCAAACCCCCGAGCTTGGGGGGCTGGTCGGGCCTTCCGCGATGGCCCTCTGGACCCCCACCAAACCCATCTAAAAGCAAACATCCACAGGACTTGCATTTACTGGGCCCCATTATTAAATTTTATTTGGGGTTGTAAAACCCCTTTTTTTCTTTTAAAAAATTTAAAAAAGATTTGTTTCAAAGGTAACACTAAGAACTGCTACAATATTTTAAAGTTTTGTCCTAAAACCCCTGTATGTTTCCCCTCTAAATACCTGTCTTGTCCTTCCGTGGGTTAACTTTATTTCTCTGTTTCTCCTAAATTGCACCTCTTATTCCTACTTAAAAAACTCCACGGGCACTGTTTGTATTGACTGTTTATGACCTTAACACTGTGCCCAAACTTTCTACCTGGACCGCTAGAACTGTTAATCAAAAAACAAAAAAATAAACTTTTACTTACCAAAGCTTCACCTGGCCTGATCAAGGTCTTAATTGAAAATTTACATACACACTGCAAGTTTCCTTTATTGATTTGAAGTCTACACTTTTTTTTTTAAACTCTTTTAAGGGGATGTTGACTTTTGGAGGAGGGTTGGCATGCGACTAAGTGACATCCGGGAAATAGAAGGCGATAATCATTTAATGGCGACAATCTCACTGTCCGTCACGGACATTCCCTCTGTGCTTGGAGGAATCTGACTGGTTGATCGGCAACTTAATCTGTGTGCATTAGTTGCAAAATGTAAACAATGGCAAGATGGCATCGACATGTGACAAGGGGAAACGAAATTGCAGAAAAGAAAACACTCGGCGACAATGTTTTCGCTTTCGGGGAGTCGAGACTCTGATTTTTCAGAATCAGGTTTTATTTACAGTGATCGGAGATCGAGCAAAAAGGTGAGAAGCCGGCATCGCTGATCAAACACCAGCCCAGCCCGGCAGCGGATCGCTTTCCAGTTGAAATCCTCGCGGCGATGCATCCGGCAGTTGCTGGGATAAATACAGACATTGATCCGTTGAGGCGATCTGGCTGCTGGACTTCACAAGGCGGCATGGCTTGCGGGCCCCGACAGATCACCGTCTCCGGCTGCTCTTCCGTGCGCTTTTCGCTATCGATGAGATAAACGGTGGTAAAAATTTTTTTGAATGGGGTTTTTGGGCCCATTCTTTTTTTCGGAAAACCCCACAAAAAAGGGCGGGGATGGCGTCAATTTACAAATAGAGATGGGAAACGGTGATATAACTTCAGTACTTGGTCCGCTTTTTTCCCCCTTTTTTGGCGGTTGGCATGGTGATAGATGCTCTGCTGCAAAGTTTTAATTCCTGAAAAAACAGAAACCCATAAAGACCGGCAAAACCATCAAAAAGTTAAAAATTTTCAGAGGAGGGCCATCGGTTTTTCTGGAAAAAACTTAATTGCGTGGAATAACAATGGCGGGATTTTCCCCCCTAACAATATTTTAAAAAGTCAGCAACAACAATTAAAAAGTCAAAAAACCATTTTGCATAAGTGCAATGACAAATTGGCTGCTTTGGCAGATCAATTTCAGGACTTTGCTGTTAAAATTATGTGATATGATGGAAAAACAAATTTTAGGGTCATACAACTCAAAACAGTAACATTTTAAAATAAATATTTTTTATTTGAATGTTTAAAAAACTTTTTTCTTTTTAAAAATGTTAGTTTTTTGGGAAAAAAACACTCTGGGGGGATAAAAAAAAAAAAAAAATACCCAAAGGTTAAAATTAGAATTCGGGGTTTTTACAAGTGCGTATCAGTTCTGCTGCTTTTTCCCTTTTTGTTCAGATCGTAACAGCAAATACACCCAAAAATACAAATAAATTTTAAAAAACCTCAAACACCCCTACTTTTGCTTTTTTGAAAGAAAAAAGAAAAAAAAAACCAAAAGGAAAAAAACAAAATTCCCGGTTCCTTAGTGGGAACAAAACCCCAAAATTTTTAAGACCAAAAAGTATTTTTAATTCTTTCCACCCCTCCCTGACATCACCCTTGGGGGGAGGGTTCTTATCCCAATGATCCAGGAGCTATTTGTCGGGGGTTTTCTTAGGGCCCCCAAGGCAAAATGGTCTGGGGGATGGAAAAAACGGTTCCTCTCAATGAAGAAAAAACTGGGCGCTTTTTCCCTTCCCCGGGCCGGGTTTTGGGGGTCCCCCTCTGGAGCAAACAGGGGTGGGGCTGTTTTACACCTGGTGGCGCCCACCCACCCGGGCCCACCAAAAGTCTGGGTCCTCCCCCTGGGCCCCCCCTGGAGGCCAAGAGGTCAGGTGCAGTGTGGTTGGGTGTTGGCGGGGGGGAATGGGGTCTGATCCTCAGCTAAAAACTGGCTTTTGGGGGGTGGAATGCCCTTTAAGGGAAGGGCTGACTGTTCTGAGGTTGGGGGAGGTTCCAGAAAGATTGCGGACTCCTCGGCCGCTTGGACTCGGGGAACCAATCCCTTAGAGGCTAAACTCTCTCCCCACTCTGGGTTGCCCTGGTGAGAGGTGCGGCGGGTGTGGGCATTTTGTCGACTTGGAGCCGTGGTTTGGGTTTACCGGTGGCGGAGGGTGGCCTCCTCTGCCCCGGGTGGGGAAGGTCCTGACTGTTTTTTGCTGAACAGCGTTGGGTATCCACCCTTTTGGAGTCTTGGAGGGTGCTAAGGCTCCTGGGGATTCCCCCTCGTTTTGCTGGGAGCTTCAATCCCTGGCAATGACAGTGGACCTGGAAGGGCGTGATTGGGAGAACCCCCAGTCTAAACCCCGGGAGCTGTGTTTTGTTATTGGACTTCGGGCCCAAGTCACGGTTGCCATGCAATACATATTAAGCATGGGTGTTCAATTGCCCTTAGGACACCCTGGCCTCAGTTGATGATAACTTTGTAAAATGTGCGAACTGCGGCCATAGGGTTTTGGACACTGGGTGAAGGAGGCGAGCTTCAACTGATCACCACCTGGTGGTGGGGTTGCCGATGGTGGGAAATCGGCCCAGCTTAGGGGGCCCAAGCGTGTTGGGTCTGCGGGGGAGCGGCTGGGATCCCTGTCAGAAAAACTCTCTCCCGGGAGTTTGACCATGTCGAGGAAGTGGGGACAATTCAATTCCCCATTTTCCCGTGCCTCATTGGGGGGGGGCTGGGGCCCGTGGGTGGTGTGCCTGTGCGGCGGGCAACCCCCAAACCGTTGGGGGGACAGGGTTGGGGATCATAAAAGCTGAAAAGATCTTGGGCCCTTTTTTGTCCTGTGGGTCTCTGGGCACTGGGGGGTTTACCGGCAAAGCGGCTTCAGTTGTTGCTGGCGAGGAAAACGGGCATGGGAGGAGTTTGGAGGGGCCATGGAGAACACTTTCAGGCGGCATCGAGGAGATTCTGGTCCACCATCCGCGTATCAGGAAGGGAAGTAGTGCAGTGTCAACACAATATGGGTGGGGGTGGTGGGTGCTGACCTCAACTCAGGGCGTTGTGGGTCGGTGGGTGGAGTATAAGAGCTCCTCATCCCACTAACATTTCCTTCAATGAGGAAGCAGGCCTGGGGACTCTGGGTGGGCTCTCCCCTCTCTGGGACTGAAGTCACCGAGGTGGTCAAAAAAATCCCCTTGGTGGCAGGGCCCGGGGTGGATGAGATCGCCCGGAGTTCCTTAAGGCTCTGGATTTGGGTTTTAGGATTGTTTTTGGTACACGTCTCTGCAACGCATGGACATGCCTCTGGATTGGTGAAACCCGGGTGGTAAACCCCCCCTTTAAAAGAGGGACCGGAGGTGTGTTCCAACTATGAGGGGTCACCTCCTCAAACCTCCTGGAAAAGTCTATTCAGGGGTTCTGGAAGGAAGGTCCGTCGGATAGTCAAACCCAGTTCAGGAGGAACAGTGTGGTTTTGTCTTGGTCGGGAACAGTGGACCAAGCTCTACACCCTTTGCAGAATCCTGGAGGTGCATGGGGTTTCCCAAACAGTCTACATGTGCTTTGAGGACTTGGAAAAAAGTTTGACCCTGTCCTCGGGGAATCCTGTGGGGTATGCTTGGATGGATGCGGACCCCTGATAAGGGCTGTTTGGTCCTTAAAAAACCGTGTCAGACCTGGTCCGCATTGCGGCAGTAAGTCAGCCGTTCCAGTGGGTTGGACTCCCGGGCTGCCCTTTTCACCCATTTTTTTCATTACTTTTATGGACAGAATTTCTAAGGCAAGCCAGGGGGTTGAAGGGTCCCGGGTTTTGGGGGACTCAGGATTGGGTCACTCTTTTGCAGATGATGTTTCCTTTTGCTTCATCAGGCCATGATCTTCAGCCTCTCTGGAGCGGTTACGCGGCTGAGTGTGGCGGCTGGGATGAGAATCAACACTCAAATCCGAGACCATGGTCCTCAGCCGGGAAAAAGGGTGTAGTGCCCTCTCAGGGTTGGGGGGGAGATCCTGCCAAGTGGAGGGTTTAAGTATCTCGGGGTCTTGTTCACGAGTGAGTGAAGAATGGATTGTGAGATTGACAGGTGGATCGGTGCGGCATCCGCAGTGATGCAGGCTCTGCATTGGTCTGTCGTGGTGAAAAAAGAGCTGAGCCATAAGGAGCTCTTAATTTTCAGTCGATCTACGTTCCTACCCTCACCTATGGTCATGGGGTGGGTAGTGACCGAAAAACGAGATCGCGAACGCGGCTGAAATGAGTTTCCTCCACAGGGTGTCTGGGCTTCCGTAAAGATGGGGTGAGGGAGCTCAGTCATCCGGGAGGGCTCAAATGAAAACCCCTGCTCCTCCGCATCAAAGGAGTCAGATGAGGTGGCTCCCGGGATCTGGATCAGGATGCCTCCTGGACGCCTCCCTGGTGAGGTGTTCCAGGCACGTCCAACTGGAAGGAGGCCTCTGGGAAGACCCAGGACACGCTGGAGGGACTATGTCTCCCGGCTAGCCTGGGAACTCCTTGGGATTCTCTCGGAAGAGCTGGAAGAATTGGCCGGGGAGAGGGAAGTCTGGGCTTCTCTGCTTAAACTCTACCCACCCAAACCTCAGATAAGGGAAGAGGGGTGGATGGATGGATGGATAACTCTCACACCACGAAAACCCAAAACCCCAAATTCTCAAGCACATTGATTTAACAGTCTGCAGTCAACGGTAAATCTCAAAAACTGGAAAACCAGTTCTGAACCTTTTTGATAAGAATTTGCCCCATTCTTATCAAATTTTCTGCCCTCAATAGTCCTGGTAAATCTTTGTTGGGGTTTTTTGTTTCGTCCCCAAATTTTTCAGGTGGTAAAAGGTCTGGTGGGAGGTTTCAGCACCTGAACCTTCTATAAACCTTTCTTTTGTAGGCGTATCGGGGGTTTGCATTTCTTGCTGAAATATAAAGTTTTAGAAAAATCGTTTCTGGATGGGGAAAAATGTTGCTTTTAAAATGTAAAAATATATACCTTTCCCTTTTTTTTTCAAATTCGCTGTAATTCCCCAAAATTTTCCCCCCCCCCTCAAAGCGGCCCTTTAAAATTAGGGACTTTTCAAAACCCTTGGTCCCCCTCCTCTTTTTAAGTTTGGCATCCGTTTTTAAAAAAATTTTAAATTTTAATTTTGAAAGAAAGTTTCTTGTAACAATTGTCCCACCTAAAAGGGCCCCTTACCATTTAAACTTCCCGGGTAGGCGATAAAAGGATGAAAAATCACAAACAATTTACTACACCCTTTATTCTACCTGGGTTTTAATTACCAATACTTTAAGCCCCAAAAAAAAAAATAGTCAAGTCTTATCAAACCCGAGTATATTTTACAAGAAGAAAAGAATAAATCTCTTTGCCCTACCCAAAAACCTTTTATAAAAAAAGCAACATTTAGAAAGTCATCCACTGATGGCTTTGTTTAAATAATATTATTTATGATGTTTTCATATATTTTTTTCTTTTGTGATAAACACAGCATAGGAAATGCAATTTGGCGGCGTCGTCGCTGTAAAGGGCTTCTAAATTTCCTCTTTCAGTCGTGTATTTCTTATTCGTGCGGAACGGTGCCAGATGCTGTACTCACTTTGGGTGATCAACTTTTAAAAAGAAATATTTGACATTTAGAAATTTTTTACCTTCTTATTTATCTTGAACCCAAAACAAGAATATGGAGGCATGAAAATGTTGTAATCCCGAAAGTGCCTCTGACCTTTAGTATGCAACAATGGTATTGCATTCTGCTCCGATGTAGAAACTGAGTTTCCCTCTGTTACATGCGTCTATTGAAAACACAGTTCGAATCGGGTGGGGTGTTGGGCGTGACGGCGAGATTAAACTGACTAAAAAAAAACAAAACAAAGCTAACCTTTAAAGTTCATAAATTACATTCTGTTACAGGAATAAAATTTGTGTTTTTATTCTAAAATAGTAAGACTAAGGCAGTTTACTCTCAAAAGCGGAGGTGCAGGATCAACTGAACCTTTTGATTCCCACTCAGCAGCTGAGTCTATTGCACCACGGGGGAAGTCATTAAACAAGTGTCAACGTCACATTTAAGGCTTTTTGTTCTGCAGTTATTTTTTTTGAATAAAAGCGTAATTGTTGTTTAGATTGTACCTTCTGTAAAATCTTTCTTTGATATTTGGACTTCAGGCTTCATACATTATATAGTTTATGACTACATTTGTTATCTACTACTAGAATATAAAACGTTTCTGTTTTAACAATGTGTTTCAGGTTTACGGGAAACGGAACAGACATGAAATGCATGTGTTCAAACAACGATCTATTATTTCACTTTAAACTCTTCACCCCGGATAATAAATCAAGGCAAAAGCAGGGAGAAGTTTGTGCACGTTCTAAGTGGTGGGGGGATGGAATACCTACTTGCAGCTTTTTTTTTATACTATTTAGATTAACAAAGACACTGGCGGAGAGGTGAGAATGGTTTTAAGACTTGATTTGTTGGGGAGTTTCAAGGGGTTGTTTCGTAGGCTCTGGTAATTCTAGTGTTAATTCAGTGCTGCCTGAAGGTTTGAAATTATGGGCAATCAATATTAATTTTCAGCCTTGTTCCTTCTGCCAGAATTCCACAGATTTTTCAGAAGCTTTTAATGATATTATACCATGGATTATAAGATATTCAAAGTTTTTACAATTTTATGTTGAGGAACATTATTCTGTAATTGTTCTACCATTTTAAACACATTTTTGCAGATTGGTAAACCTCTGTCCATTTTTACTTCTGAGAGACCCTGCCTTTCTAAGATGCTCTTTGTACCAATTAATTTTCAGTTAATCAATTAGTTGCAAATGTTTCACCCACTGTTTCTTTATATACCAGTTATTTTTCCAGCCTTTTGTTACCCCCATCCCAACATTTTGAGCGTGTTTTTTGCTGTCAAATTCAAAATGGGCCTTTTTTCATGAAATAGTCCCACTTTCAGCATTTAATATTTTTTCTATATATTTTTTGGAATTTTGGTTATATACTGTGTGGTAAATACTCAATAAAGAAAAGAAATCCACAAAAATAAAGTTTTGGGAGACTGTCCCATATATTGTCCTGCAGACAAAAAGGATGCAAAATTGATCAAAAAGCACTGGTATACAGTAACAGATGACAAATTGGATTTAACTAGATGGCTTTTTTTAGAGGTTGCATTATGGGAACAGGGAAATGGTTGGCAGGAAGAGCGTTGAGATTGGAAGTGACAGCGCATTGTTTGTTTAACCAAATAATCACAGTCCTTTTCTTTCCTTAATTTTAAAGATGCCTTGTCAATGGGCCAATAATTTGGAATGGGAGTTGGAAAAGTACCAAACGATCACCGGGGCAAATTCCCGAATGGTGGTGTTTCTATTATAAAAAGCACTTTCGTTTGGAAAAACCTTTCAAATTTTCTTTAGAAGGGGTCTAATTTTTCTAATCTATAAACGTAATTGTGCGTATTTCCAGTATGTTTGAGGGGGGAAGGACCTCCTCTTAAGCTTTTAACATATCCAATAGCCAGGGTTTTTCTTCCATATAAAAAATTCAATCGGAGAAAACCTGTGGCGCTGAGAAACTTCCGTTAGGCAAACAAAACAAGAGGAAATAACTGATCCCAGTTTCTTCCATCTGAGGATCTACTACGTAACGTCTGTTTTAAAGTCTGATTAAATCATTCTACCAACCCGCCTGTTTGGGGTGGTAGACTGCGTTTAAAAATTTTTATCCTGAGTAATTTGCCATCTCTGAATTCTCTGAAGTGAAAGGGGTCCCTTGGTCTGTTAAACCTCTTTGGGGTCCCCAAAACGTGCGAATATCCCTGCCAGTTCCTGTGCAATGTTTTTGAATTGCTGAGTGCAAGGGGAAAAGCTTGGAATCAGTGGCATAATCTACTTGAACAAAATATTTTAAAGCCTTTTTAAAAAAGGGTTCTACGCCTATGAGGTCAATACCGACTCGTTCAAGGGTAAACTATCAGGGGAAGGGAGCAGGGGAAGGTCCCTCCTAGGAATCTGACAAGTTGCACTCGTGACCACGAACATAAAATTGTGGGGCCTCCTCATTAATTCTGACCAATACAATCAGGGGTTTATTCTCTCAAAGTTTTCCCCAGCTTAAATGAGCTCCTAGAAGGTGACATGTGCTAGTTCACACATCTTCGCTGAAAGTTGTGGTACTAGCAACAATGCCTCACTTCACTCCGTGTTCAACCACTCGATATAATAATTCATTTTTCATTACAAGAAAGGCATCGTGGCATGGGATCTAGGTTTGTATACTCCTTGGTTGATAATATGGGATTCCTTGCAAATTTTAAGGGGAAACATGTCCGTTGTTCTCTTTTAAATGAAGAAGTGGTAACTAAAATTGTTGATAAATTATGAATGGGGTCTCTTCCGACTTCAATGGGGACTTTTAGCCACAATGTCCTCCGTTAACTGTTTAGCTCCGCGGGGGCATGGGGCATTGGCTCCTCATACTGTGTACCTGTAGTGGTCCTATTGGCCGTGTTACGTGGGGCAGTGGGTGAAAGAACTCTCCATTAATAAGCCCAATTTTCTCTCAGCAACAGTTATGTTTTTTTTCCGCTGCTAATTTCTTCCAATCTTTCCCCAATATAACAGCAAATGGAGGATCAGGTAATACTGCATGGTCATTCTTATCCCTGGCGTGATCCACAGTCAATTCATTTACGATTTTTAATACGGACATCTCCCTGAATACATTTCAGGTAGTTTTAATTTTAACATTGTTGCAGTAAAAAAATCGGGAGGGAATAATAGAAATTTACTCCTGAAATGAAATTTACCCTTCCCTTCTGGCCATTTATAATAACGCCCCGTATGGAAGAGACAAAGGATTAATCTCCGTGGGGCAATACCTTTCCCTTTCATCAGTACAGTCCATGGCTCATTGTCACGCGGTGATAGATGACCGCACACTTGAACAGCGTGGCTATTGTATTGTCTGTCCTTTTTGGACAGTGGGCATGGGTGGTTTCGTTGGGGCTCAGAGGGCTCCACATACCTGTTGGGGACGGTAAAAGGGCCTTTCTGACCACCTGATTTCAAGCTGACCAGTGACACTCCCCCAAATTTTTTAAAGGTTTCATTTTCTCATAATTCTGTCTGGGAATTGTTGGCGATCCTATCGGGAGGAGCATGCAAAAGGTCCTAAGCAAACAATTTGGCCTTTTTATGGGAGCTGTTGACGTTGGGCCGTATCCAATGACAAACCTTGCTCCACACCTCGAACATCTGTGTTCTGAGTGGCCTTTCTGGGTCAAATTTCCACTCCCTCCATTCTCTTTCCCTGCTGTTCCGGAGATATGCCATGCTTTAAAACCCCTCGTTTTAAGACATCGTAGTTGCTGGCCTCCCTCGGTTTTAAGTCATATCAAGCCCCTCGCAATCCCCTTCAAGTAGGGACCCAGTAGGTATCCCTCCGACCTCGGCCATGCATTTCATTTGGTGTTGCATTCAAAACTAAAAATCGTTTCAATGATGTGTCTTCTGTTAGGTAAGTCAGTTGAGTTGGCAATGACCGGCGGTCTCCGTCCAAACCGTGACTGCTGCACAAGCCTGGGGTTCTGCCAGTTTCATTCGGGTTTAAGCCCATCGCAGTTTTAGGTTGTGCAGCTCATTCTGATAAGGCGGTGTTGAGGTCTGCTCTTCTGACATTTTCAAACCAAAATCCTGCCGGCTATGCCAATTGTGGTAAATTAATAAAAGAAAAAATCCACAAAAATAAAGTTTTGGCTCGTCCTTGTATATTTCCTGCAGACAAAATGGATGCTAAATTGATCAAAAGCACTGGAATACGGGAACAGATAACAAATTGGATGTAACAAGATGGTGTTTTTATAGAGGTTGCATTATAGGAACAGGAACTGGTTGGCAGGAAGTGCGTTGAGATCAGAGTGGAAACAGCATCATTGTGGAGGAACGGAAGTGATGTCCTTGGTGACAGGTGGGCGATGAAAAGTGGAGTCGTTGGAGTGGCGTTATGGTGGCCATTTGAAACCGGAAATAGCTGTTTTATCTTTCTTGGTTTTCTGGGTGGGAGTAAGGTTAGAGTAATCCACGTGAAATCCTTCATCTCATGATATTTCACTTACCTTTGGGCTTTCTGACTGCCTCCCATTACACAATTGTGACAACTGCTATCCTTATAATTCACATATTTATTACTTATTCTGTGGGTTTATGGGTTTTTTTACAATATAAAACAGGAAGAAAACAGTCCCTCTTGGTAAATTTTACCAAACACTAAATGACTAGAAAATGACTTGAGAAAAACACATTGACACTATCATCCACTAACCTTATAAGGTTTATAAATGCAGCTTATCAATTTAAAGACATTAAAAGCCAACCTAATGCACTACCCAATATTTCTGGCAATTTTCAAACTTTCAGGATAGCCAAAAATACAATCCCCAAGTCCTGAATCTGCCCTAAATTTTAAATGTATATTGTCAATTAAATTTCTAGTTTTAAAATGAGATTCTCAATACATGCTTATGAGAGTTTTCCATAAACTAGACCAACCTTTTTAATTTTTCTTTTTTATATGAAATTTGGTTAAAAAAAGAATTGTCATTAGTTTACAGAGATATATGCATAAACCAAGATAATAAAAAATCTCTTACTTTACATACAACTTATTATGTCAAAGTCATCTGGAACTTGAACAGCATTACATTTTAATTGTCCTGATAAAAAAAATAAAATATCATATCTATAGGACAAAACATGAAACCTAAGAAATCATAAAATATCAACTCAAAAGTGAAATCACAGCTGCATTTGTAATCCATAGGACACATCAGGATACTCATAATGAACAGCTGTTTTGTAATAAATCATTTTTCACTCTTCTGCATCTCTAATACTAATTCCCTTTCTGTATTTCTCCCTATTTCTGCATTAATTTTAAGGAAGGACAAATGTTATCAAACACAACTCTGTCTGAAACAATATTTTCCCTTGTTGATTAATATTATTCAACTCTATGATAAAAATTAGATACATCTACATTTTTGTTAACATTATTCCTTTTCTCATTGTTCATCTTTATACACTAAAAATTTTTAAGCCCCTATCCTCATAATGATGGTAGACCAGACAAGTTTCCCAAAACTAGAAACTATTGTAAAAAACCCCAGGTCTGTTTAAAGATCAGAAGGTTTTTCTTCTGAAGGCAGGTGCCCCATCAGTTCAGACTAACTTACGTTTGAATCCTGAGCCCTTTTTCCCGGGCTTATCTACAAGTATGAGCACAAAACTAAGAATCTTTTATTTTGAAAGTGCCCAGAATATTTGTTCAGGACAGGATGACACCACAACTACAAAGTCAATCATTGACCTTCTCCCAAGGTACTCTTAGTTCCACAATGGTATGGGGTTGTTTTAATCCCAGTGCATTTTTAGAGCGATCACGATATAGAAACCATATTAATTTGCCTCTTAGACTCAAACCAGGCAGGCAATTCCTCCTAATTATATCCCATCAAATATTTTCAATTTCACAATATAAACAACTAAATTTTTTCAGTAGGAGTAAAACATAAATTATTGAGCTGAGAATATGTCTAAATGGGGAGACTAATCAGAAGAGTCAAAATGTTCTGTCTGAACTCAGTCACTTCAAGTAATTCACTCATCCATAAATCCCCATTTTAACCTAGATGGGGACTAGTGTTCTAAATCTGCCATAGCTGTCTTGATGTGAAAATGAAGGTAGAAACAAACAGCTTAATCAAAATTCTGGTTGCAGAGAGCGATCTTTAATTTATTGGTGAGTTGTACTGTATTTAAATAATTTTCAACCATTTGTTCTGGCTTTTTCTCTTTCCGTATCATTAATCTCAACAGCTAGTTTTAGTTACCTTGGTGTATATCATGATCAATCCAGACTTTCAGCCAAATGCTCACACTTTTTTGCCCCACAGGAATAACTAGGTGTTTTAGGCCATCTGTACAGTATTCACCATCAATACTACTACAGATCTGCTTCCAGGAATGGGTCTTAGTATCCTTCTTCTATTCACGGTTAAAAACCATTATGACAGTTTGCTTTTGATTACTTTTGTTTAACCTTGCCCTTTGAAAAATCTGCCATTTCACTTTAGAGGAAAACACTTTAATAAAATAGCTCTAAATATCACAGGACACACAAGCTGCCCTACCATACTAAGTCACCATATTAGATTTACTAAACGCCAGTAATATATACTATATATATATATATATATATATATATATATATATATATATATATATATCTGTGACCTCAATAATAAAAACAATAGTTAATAGGTTGTTCTTGTCCCTATATCACAATGAAAATGTAAGGATCAGCAGTTCTGCCCAATTTTTTAGTAAAATATATAGTATCAGGCATTTTCAGCATATATAATTCTTTGTTAAGCCTTTATGACCAATTAAATTAGGTCAGCCTTTTTTCCAGGTAAGAATAGTTTAATTTCAATGAGACACTGAAGGAAAAAATGTTTTCAAGCCCAAGCTCAAAATATGCTTTTAGTTCAACCATAAATTACACAATTTTAGGGTAACTTTAATTTATGACTCTGGTAAATATACTGGTTTAAAACATTTGTAAACTTTATTCTTGGTTTGTTACATTTTTGAAATTCACTCATATAATGCTACAGCAAACTGTCCCCAAATATTTATGTTTGTTTTTTTTTATTTGGTAGTTTTTTTGGGGAGCATATATCATTGGTCTATTGAGATTAATAAAGGGCTAGACATGAATCTTGTATTTACCATATTAATATGATGTATTTCGATGTAAATTTCTCCCTTTTGAATATAACTGAAACCAGTTTAAAACAGCAAAAAGGTCAATCCACTGTCTAAGGTGGTTGATGAAATTTTTACTATGATCATATTTAAAACCTGTAAAACTTAAAAGAATAGAAAGTGGACCACTTTAACTTCGAAAACCAGTTTCCTATCATTTTTCATATAAAAAGTATATAGATAGTTTTAAAATTGTCCAAAACACGGTCACAATTATTTGATTAAGGAGAGTTTGCTTTTGCAGTTTTTAAAGATTCTGAAAAAATATCTTACCTAGGGACATACCTGGTAACAAGTTACGGTGACTTTTAACCTGGTTCAAGACGGGAGAGCATAGTTGTCATCTTTTGTGCAATCAGCTAGGCAGAATGATTAAAACAGCTGCATCTTGGGCTGAGATTGGTAAATTAGCATGAGTTAAAAACGGCTGCCATTCCAGGTTATTTGTGCCTTTGCAGGATTGGCACCAGACAATTTCTGGGACTACCACCATGAGCTTGATACAATTGGTTAGAAAAGAGCATTCTTAATGGATGGCCTGCAGGATGGACAAAGAACTGTCTTACTCAGCTGAGAGGTGAGTGAATAGGAGTAGAACATGTATCACTGATTAGCAAAAGATAGCCATTAAAATGGGACAGAAAAATTCGAACTAAAGAGTAAAAGGGTGGATATACAGATGTGAAAGGCTTCAAATGGCTGGGTTAATAGGAATAGGACAGCTGCTGCAGGTGTGACCCCAGTCTAAACAGTAGCAGGACAGAAGTTGCTCTGGTGTGACAGTTTTGTTAAAGCTTTAAGCAATTTCTTTGGTAGTTCTACTCAATGGTGCATAACAATATCACACATGCATGGTCTGTCTGACATCATTAATGTAGATACCACTCAGCCTAAAGTACAAACGGGAAAAGTCATATAAATAAAAGAGAAGCCCAAAGCTAAAATAAAATGTAAAATGACATATAGAAAATTCTGCGGGGAATTCCAGAATACTGATTACATGCCTTTGTTAAGTGTTACATGCATTTTTTGCCTATTCAGTGATTTGAAGTTGAAAGATTCAGTGATTTGAAGATTGCTACTAGGTAGCAGTAACTGTGATAATTGGATATGGGTTCACCAGTTTGTTAAAGAAAAATTACAGTATGGATTTCCTGTAACTGATCATTTAATGACAGTATTTCCTGCAACTTTCCAAACATGCATGCTGACCTCAGTGAAATGTGAACTGCATTGTGTTTTGGTTAAATGCAATTTTGAAAAAAGGCAATGTCATTTTAATACCTTACCAGTAACAAATACATACATTACAAAGTTTTTTTATCAATGAAGGGTTTTGGGTGGCCTATCCCAAAACATTAGAAAATTTTTATTCCACACCCAGAATCTTTTGTATATCCCACTCGTGTCACAACCTAAGTCTTGTTTTTTTTATCCTTGTAGTCACCTGGAAGTGGAAAGGGGAGAAGCTGCCCAGATGCAATGAAAGTGCTCCCGGGACTACTGTTCCCAATTGCATATCAATTAAAACAAATTGGATATTACAGCAGCTGTCATAGATGATGCTGGCTGACATCTAATGTTGTGCTTTGAGTCTCTAAGTTTACATACCTGGGGCTCTCATTTAATCATGGCGAAGAAATGTTTGCTAAGACGTTTCCAGCTCAATCACAATGTAAAAACCTAAACTTGGTGTAAAGCCAGACATTTCCACGGTACCTCATACCCTCTACTGCGCCCAAATTCTCTTTTGGTTTTCAGACTGGCGGCACCCAGCATCAAAGCAGTGCTACTGTGTTATTGTGTGGTTATCCTTCTTTTCCCGCGGCTTTATGAAGATACTGAAATTAACTGCATATTGTTTATTAGTTTAATGCATCTGATTGTAAATTTTCCAGTAACAATATACAATAATGGTCCACAGAATGGTCAAACTATTCTAAACAATAGCTGCTTTAGCGTTGTTACTCTCACTGCACATTCTTCTTCCTCTTTTAGCTGCTTCCATTAGGGGTTGCCATATGATCATCTTTCCATGACTCTCCACTGACCACTCGGAGTATTAATATCACTCTATCCCAGTGGGGAATCAAAGATCTACAGCAGCTGACTGGAAAGAGAATTATCAGTATACAACATCAAGGACACGCTGCCTCAGCCATGCTTTCTATTGAATACTTTCATATAGCAACTTTTTCAAAGCCTTCTGTCAGGACCTCGCGGTTCAGAAAGAGTTTCATCCAAGAACTATAAGCACTCAATCAAGTCGTCTTCTTAAACTGTTTGTACTTATAAGTAGAATCACCTCACTGTAAACTTGCACTACAGTTATTATGCACAAAGGCCACTTTATAAAAGGGGGTTTTTCATATGATGATGATATCATTTTTAAAATGAAATGCAGCAAAATGTTTATTATACTATACAGATAAAACTTTTTAAATTGCAAAAACTGGATGGATAGAATAATTAAACACGTTACTGAAGATATTCAATGTTCCTTAAAAGTTTTGAAAATTGGCATTTTTAAGCTTACAGATGGTTTAACGTCTATTACAGTGTTGATTGTGTAGCGATTGGGTATTTGGAGAAAGAAAAAATAAGGACAGGCATTGGAGGTTAGTATGTTTGAATGAGACAGTACTTGACACAAGCATTTCATTTGAAAGTCGGGGCATGGCGCAGCAAGCATCACACATGAACAATCACTCGCCACCGTGTTCACATGTTTAATAACATGGTTTTAAACCCCATCATCATGAAAATGATATCGTATACATCTCCCGTATTTTAATTATTCAGGAAGCTGTAATATCCAAGTAATGGATTCTTTTGTCCTGTGGGAAAAGAAAGCCGGGAAGCTGTGATTCACACATAGAAGATCAAATACAAAACCACCATTTAACTTGCTTTACTTTCAATGGGTTTGAAACTAACAAATTAAACAATTTTAAGATGAAGTTATGATGTTTTACTTTAATGCAAAATAAACTAGGTGATTAAAGTGGAAATTTCGAGATTAAAGTTGACATTTGCCTTTTCCACTGTGTGCCTTTTCTTTCTATACCCTAATAAGCTTTCATATGACACTCAACACCGACTTGTATATGTAACTTTTATTTCAGCCCGTCGACTTTGTGAACAGGCTTCAAGTTTCTCCAACCGCCATGTCATTCAATCAACGTCCTTTTATTGTTTATACCACTGTTTAAACCAACAAATAGTAAGTTTTTTTTTGCCTCCACTTGGTATTGCTGAAATTCTTATATTTTGCTTCTTGCTTTTTCCATTGCCTTTTCACAGAGCGCTGAGCTTAAGAGCTATTTATATTGATTTACATATTCAAAGGGTAATTCTGGAGGAATTGGCGGGACAGCAACAGTGCACATGCGTTACTTTTCACGCTGACCGGGATTTATAAGCGGAAGAAACGCGGAAGTTGGCCACAGATTCCTCATCTGGATATTTCTGTGCGTAAACACATTTGCTTTTTTCACACCATGTTATAGTGCAAATTCTATGCACGGCGTTATGCATGAGGCCCCCGGTCTCACAGCATTTCTTCTTGATGGTTGTGTTCTTTTCCTCGCTCCTAGTTCTGCTCTGTCTCTTCCGGTTTTTAAATTGACATTTAAAGCTTGTCAGAGCTGAGTAATGTTTGATAGAGGCAGAGGTAGAGGTGTGGAGGCAAACATGAAGATAATCAATAAGATGACAGGTCAATCAATCAATCAATCAACATTTTTATATAGCAATATTCATACAAAAAAATGTAGCTCAAGGTGCTTTACAAAATGAATAGAAAATAGAAGACACAAAAAAAAATAAACATTTTGCTTTTCATTTTGTGAAGGGTCCAGAAAATGACTATTAGGCATGACCTTTCTTAAAATATAATTTTACTTTTTAAAAGTAAAATTGTCTATAATCCTCCTTAACACTAACAATAAATATAACATCTAATCCAGTAAAAAAATAAATTACTCTGCAAATGTTTTTCTACAGCACATTTCTTAGAAAACACACTAATTAATGAAGTCATATTATTAAGCAATCTTTTAAGAATAACTTAATTACTGTCATGATAGGTGCATGAACAGAGCAAAAGGCTCATATGCAACAGACAGATTTTTGGAGGTTCATCTAATTAGGTCTAAAGGCAAACAATGTTCTTGGCATTAAAAGATTAGGAGTCTGAGACAAATTGGGCACCAGTTCTTATATAGTCTACTAGTAACAAGACGGATGGAGACATACATAAATACAAATAAAAATAAAATGGAAATAAAATCAAGATGAAAAAGCAGAAAAATGAAAAAATACAAGCTTAAAAGATCAATATGCAACCAAAAACGAAAATACTAAATGACCTCTCTAGAAATATGGGGAAGTGAGTGAGATCGGCAACTAAACACAAAAAAGCCCAAAGCAGAATTTTACTGAAGTTGTAAAGTTCCTTGAAAATAAACATTTGTTTTCTTTTAAACTTGAATCCTAAATTTCTGGATATTCAGGTCAGAAAACATTTTTATAAGTCATGATTGTATGTATAGCTGCAGTGCCACATGTTTTCCCTATCAGTTTAGACATTCAGGCAAACTTATGGGATCTAAGTTATGCCTCAATATATAAACTACTTTGAAGGGGGATGAGTGCGAGTCTTCCTTCAAAGTGAGAGTGCCAGAACCTGAGGGAAAAAGACAAAATGCCAGAACTAATTTGGGTTTTCTTCCTGGAAATGTTTAAAAGGCCTTTTTGTGGTACCAAGAAAGTAGACATGCAGTCTCAAAAAACAGACCACCCAAAAAAATAACTTTTTATGAAGGAGTAAGGTTCAAACAGGAGGGACTTAAGTATTGTAGAAGAGAAAAAAGTGAGTAATAATATACTTTTCACTTGTGAGGCTCAAATAAAATCCAGCCCTCTCTTGAGGTCATGGGAACCTGTTACTGAGCTTTTTTTTTTTAAATTTTGTATTATTTAAAAATTATTTCATACAATCATTCAAATTAAACCATAATTCAACCCCACCCAAAAAAGAAGAAACCAACAAAAGAGCAAATCTATAAAAAAAATAAAAAAGGTTGTCCTTTTCCCTAAAACAAATGTTTATTCTAAAATTTTTGTACAGATCCTCTAAATGAAATTACATTTTCCAATTTCAGATACTATACCTAGGATATCAGTTCCCACTGACTTAAAGGTGGTGGGCAAATTCTTATGAGCAAGTTAAGTCTGTATTGCTTGTAGTTAGTGCAGGCAATTTTAATCAGTTTGTCCTTTCCATCGGGAGTATTTAAAACAGCTGTTAATGGGTTAGAAGTAATTGTGACACAAGGCTGTTTGATTTTTGTCCATAATGATGGAATTTGGTGCACCCACAACATTGGCCCAGTGGGGGCAGGAGCTAAATTTAGTGTTCACATGTTCAATCTTGCCCCAGATATATTTTGGACAATTTTAAATGAGATAAATATGTTTATGAAAGATTTTAATTTGGATGAATAATTCTTTTTCACACATGGGGCTAGAATTTATTATATGCATGGCTGCCTTTAACTCCTTTCAAGATGTTAAGTGAAAGATCCTTTCCCCATCATACCCTGGGAGCTTTGAAAGGAAGGGACTTTAAAATTTTTATATATTGTTGAGATGCTGTCTGGTCTTCAAGATTGTTTCTGTTATCTCTAGAATAGAAATGGTGGGAGGTGAAAAAAAATTGGGCAAGTTCTTTTGTAAAATGATGATTTGAAAGTACTTTGTGTTGGGAAGTTAAATTTAAAAGCATAACTGTTCATAAGATGCAAATACATTATCTATATACAAATCTTTTAAGCGTTTTAATCCCAGATTTTTTCCAAACATTAAAATACAATGTAGGTTTGAGGGGGTAGAAAAGGTCATGTAAAACTGCAACAGATAAGAGCATCTCTGTTTTAAAATGCTTCCGCATTTTTTTCTGTAAATATTCTGAATGAATGGTGGCAATTGGATTATCAGTATAATTTAAAAATAATTTATATTTACTAGGGCACAAAGCAGGGCATATAAAAAAGTACAGCAAAGGGTTTTATTTCTATTGCAGACCAGGCTTTGTGTATTTATCAGTTGTGTTGCTGTCCAGTCTTTAAAGCTATATTTACTGCCCAGTAATAAAACTAAAAGTTAGTAGTGCTGTGCTCCCTTCTGCTTTAGGTCATTGTAGAGGCATCCTGTGTATGTGTAGATGTTTTGAATTCTGAATAATTGGGGTTATAATGAGTCTAATTTCTAAATAACAATTTGTTAATGTACATATATAGGGGTGCTCTGAAATAAAAAGAAGTTTGGGAAGGATGTTCATCTTAACAGTACTGATTCTGCTAATGTGAGATAGAGGGCAGACATATATTCCTATCTTTTGTAATTTTTCCATCCCGGTAGCAACATTTTGTTGAAAATGATCTTTATATTTACTTGTGATTTTTTACCCTAGGTAATTAAACTGATCTGCTTAAATAAAAAGGGGGAAAAGTCAGTATAATATTTGTGCTAGAAGGGGTTCACTGGGAAAAAAAACTTTATTAATAAATTTTAAGTCCCTTTTATCTTGAAACTTCTAGTGCATTGACTTTTGGTACAGAGGGTTTGGGGTATATTTAAAGTCCTTTTTCTCTATATAAAAAGAATTTTTCAAACCCCTTTTTTGTAATTTTTATCCAAAAGGTACAAAAATGTGAAGACATTTTATTGGTTTTTCCCTTTCTGGTTTAAAGGTTTGAAAAAAATATTTGTTAATACAAAAAGAGGTTTTAAAATTTAGTTTATCCCCCCAAAACCCAAATTTTTTCAAAGGGTGAATAGGTTTATTCCCAAATTGGAAATTTTTTCAAATTAAAGGAAAATAAAATTTTCGGGTTTTAGATTTTATGGGTAATATTTAAATAAAACAAATCTCAAAATTAAAAGAAAAAGGGGGGTTTTTTTTAAAAATCCAGTTTGGTTTGGGGGTTATAGGTTTTGCACAAACTTTATTTGTATTTTAAAATGTACAATTAAACGTGAACTGTTCGTTTTTTTGGTTTAAGACATTAAATTCATTAAAGACCTTTTTTTCCTTTAAAGTCCCCTCAGGCAACAGGTTTTTAATCTTTTTGTCTTTTCGTTAAGTCATCCTCTTGGCCATTTAATTTTTATGGGACAGTTTGAAAAATTCTCCTCTTAAAAAACCTTATAGTTTAATTCCCCGGGAAACCTCTGGGGATGCTTCTCAAAAAGAAATAATCAACATGTTTGGACATAAATTCTGTAAAACTGTCAAGCTTGACAGGAGGTTAAGATCCACTATGAGAAGATTTGGGGTGGTTCAATGTGATAAAGGCCTAAAGAAAACAATGGGTATACTTGAAAAAAATTTGATGAGGGCTAAATTATTATCAATAAAAAATAATAGTTCTTGGCTGGCTTTTGACAAAAAGGGAATATGTCTTGTGTTTGGTTTAAAACCCAAAGGGTTCATAAACCCCAAGCTTTATCCACTGCAAACTCTGTGAAAATTTTTTCGTGTGGATTTTTCCTACAGTAAAGATATCCTTTTTTGGTTTAAAACCCAAATAAATTTTCTTTTGAAATTTTTATGATTTTAATGGGGAATGATACAATACTTTTTGTGAAATCTCTTTTACCCACAAAAGTCAAAATATTTGTGAAAATTATTTTGGTTAAAATAAATTAAACATGAAATTTCCCCTTTGGATCAGATACTATGTCTGATACTGCAGATGGAAATTTTTGTGTTTTTTTCCCCCTCTATTTTTCTTTGTGTGCTGTAGTGAAGATTTCAATCAATTTTTGTGGTAAACTGGTCCTTCCCCAAAGTGAGTCTCCTGAAAAAATCCTTTTGGCTTTTGGTGTCTTTTTCTATTTAAATCATAATTAAACATCTGACTTACAGCAAACAAAGTTTACTATTTGGGAGAGAAACAATGCTTCTAACCTTTGGGAATTTTTGAAACTTAAAATAAGTGGTATTTTTTTTATAAATAGCTTTCCCCTTGATTTCATACTTTCCCCAAACTTTTTTGGTTTATGGATACTATCATGTTTGGGGCTTTAATAGTTGGGGGGAAAGGATAAAAAAATTCTCTTTCTCCCCCCGCCCCTTTTCCCCCTAGACCCCCCCCTTTTCCCCCCCAAGTGATAGACCCAAAAAACATAAAATTTTTTCTTAAACATATTTTATGTATTTTTCATCAATTCTTCTAAAATTTTTTTGGGTTTTAGCAAAAAAAACACATAAATCCTCCTTTTTTAATATCCCCCTTTTTTATCCTCATCATTTTATTTCTTAAGTTCATAATCTTTCCTTACCTCAGACGTTGTTTTACCCCCTGGGGGAAAAGCGTGTTGTGATCCATTTGGGTTGTTAGTTGACTCATTTGGGTGTGTTTGTAGTTGAAAAAACTGAGTTATAAACTGCAGAGATTGGTGTTATTTTCCCCTTTTTAAAGTTTTCTCCAGCTTTCCTTTGACTTGGGGAAATTTTCAGCAACCCTTAGATCTTTCCTTTGCCTTCTCTTCAATTCAGTCTCGGGAGACTATCTTTAACGAACTTGGGTTTAGACTTTGATAAACCTACCCCTTTTTTTTTTCTTTCTGAACCCTTTTCCCTTTTTCATTTTTGTATTTTTATATTTCTTTTTTTGAAAAAAAGAGACAAAAGGAGATGTAAATTTTTGGTTTCCCCGAAACCCCCATGTTTTCAAATTAAACACAAAAGGGATAGAGTGTTGAAAAAAAAAAGAAAAAGAATAGCATGTAAGTCTCAAGAAGACTGGGCTAAGATGGGGCTTTCCGGGTAAAAGGGTTTTTGCAGAAGGCGGGGCCCCGGCGGAGAAACTGGAAGGGGTGTCAGAGGTGTCATGGTTGTCCCCTCGTCTCAGCTGGAAAAAAGACATTTGGACAGTCTGGCTTTCAATAATCCAATATACTGTCCCCCCCATTTTCCCCGTGACAACATTTAAAAACTTTGGGGTTTCCCAAATGAAAGGGTAACAATTATAGTAAAAAAATAAAAAAAAAAAGTAAACCTCCCAGATTTATCTGCAATGATGGGGCCAACTGCCTATTTAACGACTTCATTAGCATTTAAAAATTTTTTTGGCTAAATCCACCCGCTGGGATGCAGTCAAGTTTGCGTGCTAACCATCTTTTTGAACTTTCTTCTTTCCCCACCCCCACGTTAATTTTAAAATATCAAGTCTCTTTTTTCCCTTCGGACACCCTCCTTCTTCCTCCCATCAGCCTCATTTATCCAGTTTTCCCTAAGCGGGGAAAAGGGAATTTTTATTTGCCCTACATTTCAGTTTATTATCATTTCCATGGCCACCCAATATTTTTGTTGTGCAGGTTTTATTCTTCTCTCATTTCCCCCATTGTTTTGGTATTTAAAATTTCCTTTTTTTGGATACTTCCCTTGATGTACAATCCCCCCAAAAATTTTCCCTTTTTAACTAAACAGTATTTTTTAAAAAAGCAAAAACATATATATAAAGTCCAAATTAATTTTATTAACTTAAAGGGGGGGCTGTCCTCACATTTTTTTTTAGGAAAATTAGGATAACAAACCCCTAATCCATTGTCTAAATTTTTCATGTCATTTAAAAAAAGCATATTTCAAAATACCTTCATATAGTCTTTTCCAAATATATCCTAACACGGGTCCCGGTCTTGGGCCAATCCCCAACAACCAGGGGGGAAGGGAAGATAAAATCCCGGGCAGGCGCCACCCGGCACACCCCACACACCCAAACACACACAGGGACAATTTTGGGTTGCCGTGCACCCCCCTCATGTCTTTTGGACTGTGGGAGGAAACCCGAAACCGGGGAGGCATCAAAAACCATCGGGGACCGGGGGTGAACCCCGGGTTTCCCTTACTCGACCGGTGCTTCGCTAATATCTTCAGTAAGTGCAAAATTGAATAAAGGATAATTAATTCCCTTTTCAAATTGAACCCTTGTTTCACTTTTTATTTCCTTTTCCATTTTCCCAAGAAAAACAGAAAATCGGGGCTTTAAACGTTCCCAAGCCCCTAATATTAAAACTTTCCCAGTTTTAAAAAATTAAACATTTAAAAATAAATTATCAAATTTCCCAAAAGCTTTATAAAAAAATTTCGATGCACAATATTTATAATAAACCTGATTTTTTCCCCCAAAAATACGTTCTTACAATCCCTTTAAAATCCCAAACCCAAAATATTTTTGGGTACTTAAAAAGAATCAGGGAAAGCTTTAAATATCCCTTTTAACACTTCCATTATCAAGAAAAAAAATGTAGTTAAAAATGGGCAATCCTTATTTTTTTTACCCGGGGGATAATCGAAAGGATTGATATTTTGTTACATAATTCACAAATGGGTTTTTTTTTTTTAGTTATGGATTGATTTAATTTTCCATTTAAATCTAAATGGGCCAGATTCCATATATACATTCAGTATTTTCTTTTTTTAACCTATAATTTATGTATTTGCATATAACCTTTTTATGCTTGTATGTCTTATGTCCGCCCGTTTTTTATAAAATTAAAAAACAATAAGTTGGTTCCGCAAAAATTCAAGTTGGTATCAACTTTTTCCAGCTCTATGATGTACGCTCACGTTGTCTGCTGTTGTAAAAACTCAAAGTTAGGAAAAAAAGAAGCATATTGTTTTACTTTAGTTAAAATCTATCATTTGGTTACAACCTGCTATGTTGAAGTGATCAAAGAAGGGTTCTTGAGGGAAAAAATCACACCCATCTTTAAATTAAATAAGGCCTGGATCATTCCAATTAAACAAGGAACCACGAAGTCTTCATCTTGGAACATTTTTTAAAAACCCCCCAAATTAAAAACTTATAGCACTTTTAAAAACTTTTTCCCATAGCCATTATTTTAAAAATTTTACAATTTTGGGGAGATGAGTTATTTTTGCTAAAGGGGGTAGGAACCCAAGCTCTTTTAAAATGCTACTAATTTTGGAAGAAAAAACTACATGTGGCA
>NW_024383689.1:0-21663 GCF_016835505.1 Polypterus senegalus
TGCATAATATAAAAATATAATTATTGTGTTGCGGTTTAGTCCTCAAATATCCATCCCCATATCTGAGTATACAAGAAAAGTCGAGGAGAGCACTCTGATTTTTATAGGTAAAATAGATGGGCTACACAATAAAGCAGTCAATATTAAGCATTTGCAATAGGCCTTACTTCCAATACTGAAGACTGCTGTATTAAGAGAACATGTTAGGCAGCTGTGATGTATTCAGTTCAAGAACACGGAATGTGACTGACACATCATTGAAATGCGTAATGAAACAAGATTTTCTGTTTACTTAGTAATAATAATAATACATTGTATTTAAAAGCACCTTTCAGGGTATCCAAGGCCACTGTACACCAATACATACATATAAAATACAAACAAAATGAATAAGAACAACAAAAGGCAATATTAAAACGATAAGTTTAAGTCCAGATTTAAAACAGAAAATGAGGTAATAATAAGTTTTATTTATGTAATAATAATATGTAGCTCCTTTCATACACTCAAGGACACTTTACAGTTCAATGAAGACAGTAGAAATTACATACATGAAGAATAGTACTCATTGAAGAGATGTGTTTTAACTGATGTTTGAAATTAATAATAGACGCGTTTCCATGCGAAGGCTGAGAGGGAGAGAATTCCAAGTTTTAGGGGCTATCACTCTGAAAGCTCTGCCACCCAAGTTACTAATCTGTATTTAGGTACAGTGAGTAACTTAGCGTCCGATGATTGTAATGCACGGGCAGGAGTGTAAGGGCAGCAGCTCAGACAGATAATGAGGGGCTAAACCATGAAGGGCCTTAAAAGTGAGAAGGATAATTTTATATATATGATTCTTGAAGAAACCGGTAACCAGTGTAACTCATAGAGGACAGGAGTGATGTGAGCAGATTTTTAGTGTGTGTAAGTAAGCGAGCAGCAGAATTCTGAACATATTGTAATCTGTTGATATATTTAGTCGGGAGGCCATAAAACAAAGCATTGCAATAGTCCAGACGGGTAGTGATGAAAGCGTGAATGAGTGACTCAGTATCTTTCACACTGAGGAAAGAATGCTGATGAGCAGTGCTACGAAGATGAAAAAAGCTGTTTGTACTATTGAGCTAATGTGTGGTTGAAAAGTAATAAGCTGATCAAAGGTGACACCCAAATTTTGGACTGATGCTGAGGGTTCAACCAGGATCCCATCAATGTCAATTTTTAGCCCATGAAGGGTAGAGAGGACAGATTTGGTGCCAACTAATAAGATTTCTGTTTTATCAGGATTGAGTTGCAAAAATTATCTGTCATCCAATGTATTTCCTGAATGCAGTCAGTCAGTGCAACAGGTGAAGATGATGCAGTTCCATCCACGCTTACATAAAGTTGTGTGTCATCGGCATAGCAGTGGAAGCTCAGACCATACCGACGGATAATCTCCCCTAATCGGAGAATAGAGATGTTAAAGAAGATTGGACCGAAACCTGACCCTTGAGGGATACCCTGTGTGAATGAAGTAGTGGCAGATTAGGATTCCCTAATGAAAGCGTATTACTGGCGATCACTGAGGTATGATGTGAACCAAGAAAGACCGGGTCCAGAGATACCAATAGCTGAGAGTCGGGACAGGTACATGTATGGAGCTCCAAAGGCAGGGCATTCCATAGCCAAAATAGTCTGCATAATGGAATGGTTAATCGTAAGGAGTCAGAAGAACAAAGTAAACATAATGGAGTACAAGGACAAATTAAAGAAGACAAGTGAGGTGGGGTTAGACCATGAAGAGCCTTAAAAACTCAAAGGAGAAGTTTATATTGAATATAGAAGGGAAGAGGTAGCCAATGCAGTTTTAGAAGTGTAGGCGTAATATGCCCAGGGGTTTAAGTGGGCAACCACTCTGCTGCTGAATTCTGTACATATAATAATTTATTTAGACTCTGAGCAGGGATACCAAACAGCACTACACTTAACAATAGTCAAGTCTCAGGGTGGCAAAGCATTGAATAAGTGTCTCAGTTGCAGTATCAGTGAGCAATGGACACAACCTGAAAATTTGCTAAAGGTGAAAAAAGGCAACCTTGTATTTTTTTGGTAGCCAGTAACGGCACACTGCACATTATACACTTGACTTAAGCATTCCTAGTGTAGCCCTCCCACCAAAAAAACTGGCACGTTACCTATGACATAGGATGAAATGTCACTGGTGGGATCTACATTAAACACCTCCCAATAAATTTTAATAACCAATGGGTCCCATGAAAACAATTATTATTTATAATTGTTACACTGTTTCAAAGTAATGATTTGTAAACACTCACTCCTTTTATTAATTATTTGAATGCAACCACCATGTAAGCACTTCACACAATCATGGATAGAAAACAACAAACAAACAAAAAAAAAAAAACATAAAACACATTTATTTAAACACACTGCTTATGGGGTATTATCACAGTTCATCCATCCATCCATCCATTTTCCAACCCGCTGAATCCGAACACAGGGTCACGGGGGTCTGCTGGAGCCAATCCCAGCCAACACAGGGCACAAGGCAGGAACCAATCCTGGGCAGGTGCCAACCCACCCCAGTTATCACAGTTCAACTTAACTAAATTTGTCTTACACAAGTAAGGTTCACACATAGAAATCAACAATAAATATATAGGTGTATATATATATATATATATATATAAAATTGTCAGCGCTTAGTTGGAGCTCATATGAAGTACATAACTTCATGTGTACTCACGTGTCCTTCCAGAACTTTTCCCACACTTCTCAATTTCCCCGTGGTTAACAGGAATCTCACTCTCGTCTGGGATGGCGCCAGCAACTTCGTCTTGATGCTGCGGGATTTATTGCGTTCCCTGATTGTTGTTGCCTCCTGTGATATTTCTGATACTGCTTATTTGCATTTTCTCCTTATGGGATAAATTATGTCAGACGTTTGTGTGCCAGCTGTGCCTCTGTGGAATGCGACTGTTGTGGTCCTCCAAAAGTCCTTATCACCGAGCTCTGTATCGCTAAAAAGGGAGAGCTCGACTGCGAGCCGCATTTACCTCTTCGACAGGTGAGGCGTGAACCTCTTGGCGTGCGAGTTCCCTTCCGCTCTCCTGCGGCGCCGAAAGCAGCGTAGCGCACTTAGCATCAAGTAAACACTTCTGAGTTTACTATTATACTAACTAGGCGGGTGCTACACTAGTTTTCATCCTTTCTTTGTAGGTTTAGCATTCGTTTGCTCAGAGGTTGATCGCTTGTTCCTTCCTGAGCAGCTCTTCTTTCCTCCACCCTAGCGGCCCGCTTCTTCTCTTCTTCCGTCGCATCTTTTCGGCGTTAAAACTGATGAAGTCAGTGTTTGTGTTGCTGTTACTTAGTATGTTTTCCTTAAATTTTTGCTGGAGTTGGCACTTAAGTCTTCAATCTGCCTCGAGAATGATTTAAGATATGAAGAGATAGGGAAGTGGCGAAGGTGGTAGGGAATGAGAATGGCGTCCGTACACTAAGCCACCGGCTGCCGCTGCTGAGAGTTGATTCTACAATAAAATAAAAGTACAAAAGAGGAATAACCTTGGAGGTCAATCATCACTCTGAAAGTGGATAGTAGACATCACGTAGTATTTGTGTACCAAATTTCAGGTCAACAGTTCAAGCGGTTTTGCGAGCTACAGGTGATTTAAAATCCTGGACAGACAAACGGGCAGCCCGTAGGCAATTATATAAGAAGATGAGTATCAAAGGAGAGTGTAGGGTGAACAATTCTAACCTGTGGGACAAGGATGTACTGTAATAAAGCCAGGGATTATTACTGAGGAATTGTCTATTTTCTTTGAAGTGCCTGGAAATGCAACAATTATAGCCTCAGTTTTATCATTATTTACTCTGAGAAAGTTTTCAGACAACCAATGTTTGATGTCAGCCATACGGGCAACCAATCCAATTCATTGTCCTGTCGCCAAGAAAATCTGTGTAGGACTTAGGAATGATGAAATTTGCCTCAGTGTTGAGCCAGTTTTCATTACAAGTTTGTGTTTTATAAATCCCAACTTTTGCGTAAGACATGGCTTACGAGGCTAATTTCTACCTGAGACCCCAGGTCAGCGGAGATGTATCTGAACTACCTGCTCTTGTACACAGTCAAGCCCCTCTAGGTGGTCATGCTGCCACACAGCAGAACAGGCCTTTTTACAAGTCCCCACCATTAAACTGCACCCCTAAAGTAGGACGTCTTGGACACTGACTGAACAGATTGGGACGTGGCAGTTCCATTGGCGAGTACTCTGCCCATGAAGGTACAGATAAGTTCTTCTCAACCCTAAATTAACAACAACAGCATTTATTTCTATAGCCCATTTTCATACAGACAGTGTAGCTCAAAGTGCTTTACATGATGAAGAAAGAGAAAAAAAGACAAAATAATTAATTAATACACTAATTAATATAGAATAAAAGTAAGGTCCGATGGCCAGGAAGGACAGAAAAACAAAAAACTCCAGACGGCTGGAGAAAAAAATCAAATCTGCAGGAGTTCCAGGCCACAAGACCACCCGGCCCCCTCTAGGCATTCTATCTAACATCAATGACCTCAATCAGTTCTCTGTGTATTCAGGGTTCTCATGGAAGAACGTTGATGATGACAGTCATGTGGACTTCTGGCCTTTAATCCATCAATGTAAGGACATCACGGTGCTTTGATCAGGTGGAGGTGGTCCAGATCAACACCACAGAAAACCAGAAAAAGAACAGAAGAGAAAGTAGGGGTTAGTACGGATTTTGGAGCCACCTTGCAATTATGTGATCATGGAGTAGACTCTCTAACGTCACTCATTTATTCAGCCTGCTTACTAATGGTCTCTCTTCCCGTGCTTGATCTCCATTTCTCCATCCTAACCCATTTCTGTTTTATTTTGCCATTTCTTCTTTCTGTCTGCAAAAGCCATACCCCTTCGACAGACAAAATCACATGTTAAACCAGTCACGTTATTACACTGAATATCTTGCTACCTTTAAGATATCAACCAAGTGAATTATTGGGGCTGCCTGGTCTCCTCTTATATTTATATTTGAACAATCTAGACGAGAACAGGCCATTCAGCCCAACAAAGCTCGCCAGTCCTATCCACTTGCTTCCTCCAAGAAAACATCAAGTCGAGTTTTGAAAGTCCCTAACGTCTTACTGTCTACCACACTACTTGGTAACTTATTCCAAGTGTCTATCGTTCTTTGTGTAAAGAAAAACTTCCTAATGTTTGTGCGAAATTTACCCTTAACAAGTTTCCAACTGTGTCCCGTGTTCTTGATGAGCTCATTTTAAAATACAAGTCTCGATCCACTGTACTAATTCCCTTCATAATTTTAAACACTTCAATCATGTCACCTCTTAATCTTCTTTTGCTTAAACTGTAAAGGCTCAGCTCTTTTAATCTTTCCTCATAATTCAACCCCTGTAGACCTGGAATCAGCCTAGTCGCTCTTCTCTGGACCTTTTCTAGTGCTGCTATGTCCTTTTGTAGCCTGGAGACCAAAACTGCACACAGTACTCAAGATGAGGCCTCACCAGTGCATTATAAAGGTTGAGCATAACCTCCTTGGACTTGTACTCCACAGATCGTGCTATATAACCTAACATTCTGTTAGCCTTCTTAATGGCTTCTGAACACTGTTTGGAAGTTGATAGCTTGAGTCCACTATGACTCCTAAATCCTTCTCATAAGGTGTACTCTCGATTTTCGACCGCCCATTGTGTATTCAAACCTAATATTTTTACTTCCTATGTGTAATACTTTACATTTACTGACATTAAATTTCATCTGCCACAAATCTGCCCAAGCCTGTATGCTATCCAAGTCCTTCTGTAATGATATAACGGATTCCAAATTATCTGCTAATCCACCTATCTTGGTATCATCTGCAAACTTAACCAGCTTGTTACTTATATTCCTATCTAAATCATTTATATATATTAAAAATAGCAGCGGCCCTAGCACTGACCCCTGTGGAACACCACTCTTAACATCGCCAGTTCTGATGAGGTTCCTCGCACCATCACCCTCTGCTTCCTGTGTCTGAGCCAATTCTGCACCCATCTAAAAACATCACCCTGAATTCCCACTTCTTTTAACTTGATGCCCAACCTCTCATGTGGCACCTTATCAAATGCTTTCTGAAAGTCCAGATAAATAATATCATAAGCTCCACTTTGATCGTATCCTTTTGTTGCCTCCTCATAGAATTCCAACATGTTAGTAAAACACGACCTCCCTTCTGAACCCATGCTGACTGTTCAGAATAACTCCTGTCCTTGTCATGTGTTGCTCAATCTTATCCTTAATAATTCCTTCCATTAATTTTCCTGTGATGCTTGTTAAGCTTACTGGCCTATAGTTGCTTGGATCTGCCCTGTCACCCTTTTTATATAATGGGATGATATTTGCCATTTTCCAGTCCTTTGGAATCTCTCCAGTGCACAGTGACTTCCTAAAAATATGTGTCAAGGGTTTATATATGTACTCACTAGCCTCCTTAAGAACACGAGGATAAATATTATCTGGGCCTGGTGATTTGTTTGATTTCATCTTATTTAATCTGAGCAGCACTTCTCCCTCTACAATTTCCAAATCCCTCAGCACCTCCTTAGTAGTTGTGTTTACCTCTGGCAGGTTATCCACTTGCTCACTTGTAAACACCTCAGAAAAATGTAAGTTTAGGGCATCTGCTATTTCATTGTCTGTATCTTTTAATTCCCTTTACTATTCCTGATGAACTTGACCTCCTCCTTAACTGTTCTTTTACTACTAAAATACTGAAAGAATCTCTTGGGGTCTTCTTTGCCTTATCTGCTATATTCCTCTCCAACTGTCTTTTAGCCTCTCTGATATCCTTCTTAATGGTTGCCCTCATTTTCTCATACGCTCGGTTCTCTTTGCAGTCATTAGTCTTATATGCCTTATACAGCAGTTTTTCCTTTGCAACTTCTTTTTAAATCTTTATTAATCCATCGTGGAGTTTTTTAGTTTCCTATTACTTCCAAATTTAGGTATGTATCTGTCCTGCATTACATGTAAAACATTTTAAACCTGTTCCACTGCTCCTCGACTGTCTCCACATTTAAAAGCTTATCCCAGTCTATCCTACTTAGACTTTGTGCATCTGCTCAAAATTAGCCCTACTAAAGTTCAACTTAACAATTTTAGTCTTTGCATCTGTACTCTTACAAAATACTGAGACTTGTATTGAACCTAGTGGTTCAATCACCTCTACACCCTCAATTCTATCCTGATTATTACAGAATACTAAATCCAGATAGGCTTCACCCCTTGTTGGTGCTTTAACATGCTGTGTTAAAAACAGTCGCTGATTACTTCTAAAACTCCTGCTCTTGTGCTCCTCCATCTGTAAGGTTATCCCAGTTAATATTTGGATAATTAAAGTCCCCATGACTATAATATCCCCTGTAAACTTGCCTTTTGATATTACTAAAAGATGTGTGTTGAAATTACTGTCTGAATTGGGTGGTCTATAACACACTCCTAAAATGAGACCTTTTCCCTAATATTTTCCAGTGAAGCCACATGTCCTCACTAAGATGGGGCTCATCATCCAACTGAAGATGACTTACATTTAATTCCTGTTTGGCATAAACAGCAACCCCACCTCCTTTTCTGTTCTGTCTATCCTTCCTAAAAATGTGTATCCCTCTATGTTACACTCATCCCCATCTTTGTTATTTAGCCAGGTTTCCGTTATTGCTATAATATCATAATTGTGCTCTGCTACATACAACTCCAACTCACTTACCTTATTTTTGATACTTCTAGCATTAAGGCAAGCTATTTTTAATGTGTTAATCCTTCTATCTTTACGTGTTTGCTTAAAATTTACATTACTATGCATTTTTATTTCTACACCATTGTTTGTTCTTCCATGTATAGATCTAAATCTGGCCTGTCCTAAACTCCCTGCCCCCATTCCCTAGTTTAAACAATCCTCGACTAGCCTACACATACGCCTCCCCAATACATTGGTGCCCCTCCGTTCAGATGTAACCCGTCCGCGGAACAGGTCCCATCTGTTCCAAAAGGAGTCCCAATGCCCCATAAACCTATACCCTTCTACCCTGCACCAAGATTTGAGCCACGCGTTAAGCCTTCTAATCTCCTCAATCTTACCTGGACTGGCGTGGCACAGGCAGAACTTCGGAGAAGACTACCTTGTCAGTTCTGCTCCTCAGCTTGGTACCTAACTCTTTGAATTTGGATCGCAGAACTGACAGACTACCCTTATGTATGTCATTTGTTCCAACGTGGACAATGACAACTGGATCCACCCGCTCTGGCCAAGAGCCTATCCACCCTTCCAGGAGGTCTCCCACCTGTGCTCCCGGAAGGCAACACACGTCTGAGACTCTCTCTCTCTGGAGCACACCTGCGCTTCAATCCCCCTAATGATTGAGTCCCCAACTATCACTACCTCTCTCTTTTTGGGAACTGGTTTTGAGGTGGCCCGTTGGGGCTCCTCAACCCTGCCTACCACCTCAGAATTATCAGAGTCACCGTCCAGCTCCGCCAGGACATGATAACGTTAGACACTTCTAATTCTGGGGTTGATGCCCCGGACAGTGTGCACCCTTTACCTTAGCCTTGTGACCGTGACCCACCTATTCCTACCTGTCTGGTCTGGAATCTCCTCAGCGCCACCTTAGGGGTGCACACTATCTCTAAAGGACACCTGGGCCAAGTCCGCCAATTCTCTATTACAACGCAGGTCAGCCAACTCCTCCTCCAGTTCAGCGACCCTGAGCTCGAGGTGCTGGATCAGCTGGCATCTCTTGCAGATGTAGCCCTCATAGACAACTGGCTCTTCCAAACCATCATCTAAAAAGTCCAACATCCAACAGGACTTGCATTGCACTGGCCTCATTATTAAAATTTGATTTGGGATTACTAAGCTGCCTTAACTATATATTTTTTTTTCTTAAAATTAAATTTCTTCTTCTTTCAGCTGCTCCTTAACTTAAATGGTAACACTAAGATCTGCCTCTCAGCTGCCTGCTATTTTCCTTTCTATGAGGTTAACTTTACTTTTCTCTGTCTCTTCTCCTAACTTTGCCCTCTTCTTACTTATAACCTCTTCACTCTCACTGTTTGTATTAATGAACCAATACGCTGTAAGCCCACTTAACCTGCTACGACTGTTTAATCTAAAATAAACAAATAAATAAAACTTTACTACCTTATTTGCTCCTACAGCTCCTTGTGCCTGATCGGCATCTTAACACAGGCGCTTACCTGCGCACTACTGAGTTTCCACCTTTTACTGCTTTGAAGTCAGCCGGCCCTTTTTTTTCCTTTAAACTAAGGAATCGCTGTTACAAGAGCGGTTATTTATTTACAAATGCCGATATCAGTTACTGCTGCTTTCTACCCTGCCGCCTCGATGCTAATTCAAATACAAATAACAAGAAAAGAACAAGTACAAGTACAAATAACTTTTCCAAGCGCACTTCCAAACACCCAGCTACTTTTTGCTCTTGTGCGGGAAAAAAGCAAAAAACCCTTCTAAAGGGAAAAAAGCTTTAAAATTCCACACGGTTCCTTAGAGGCAACCAAAACCAAGTTTTTAAGAGCAAAATGTATTTTTTATTTAAATCTCACACCACAGAACAAAACAACAACTCTCAACAGACTCAAGCGTTTGCAAACTAAGCACCACGCGTCTTATATTTTTGCAACAGGTATTCACTCATGTTAGCCTAACATGTTTGTCATTATTGTTTTTCAGAGCTGCAGATCAAATCTAGATAAGGCGTAAAAGATGTCTGCTTTGAGTGGGAAAGTCCAGGCGGTGCTTGGCCCGATCGATCCCATTCTGCTTGGAAGAACACTAACCCATGAGCATCTGGCGATGACTTTTGACATGCTACCACCCACGCCACCAGATCAAGAGGCTCTAATTCACCAGCCATTGAGATGAAAAACCGATTTTGGGTACAGCTAAACCCCTATAGCTGCAAGGATAACCTCCATTTAAACCAGGAGACAGAGGCAGTAAAGGAAGAACTACTTCACTTCAAAAAGCGGCGGTGGAACAATTGTAGAGAATACAACCACCGGCATCGATCGGGATGTGAAGACCCTCAAGAAGCTGTCACAGGAGACTGGGTGAACATTGTTTCTGGGCGGGTTTTCACGTAGGCGCTTCTCATTCCAAAGAGCGAGAAGCATGTCTGTTGAGAAGGTAAGACTAAGTCTATACTTGAAAATGACTACCTTGTGTACTTCAACTAAATTAATACATAGAAGTATGAATAGAGTATGATGCGCTACTTACAAGTATTTTAGCAGTAAAAAGAGCGGTCAAGGGGCAGCTGTAAGTGAAACCTAAAAATAGGCAGTGAAAGGCGAAAACCCTGAATAACTTTTATGATGTTTTCTTCTGTAAAGAAGGTGATAATCTCTCTCTAAACACAGAGACTTCTAAGGAAGATATTGGTTATTTGGAAATTTTAGAATGAAAAGTTCTATGTATGTTAAAATACAGTGAGTACCTCGGTATCGTCCTTAATCCGTTCCAGACCCTTTCACTTATACCAAACAGGGCGTATACCAAACAAATATTTCAGTAAGAAATAAAGGGAAAATGATTAATCCGTTCCCATGAAAAAATCCTATTGTTATTGGCATATTATACATTGATGGGGTTGTATAAAATAATTTAAACACTGCTTAATACTAAAATACATAAGCAATTAGATGAAATAAATGAAAATGTAACCTCAATATACTTATAAGCGTCTTTGTTTTCACAATTGTAGATACCGTCGTTCTTGGCATACGGTATGCAGCAGCAAGTCGGATCGCATGCCACCTTCATACTTTTCAACAATCAATTCAAATTTACACAATAAAAACACAAAATCATGTGAAAATTCACAGAGAGTTATAAGCGGCGGGTTGTTCACTGAATGCTAGCCACTGGGCGTACTGGCGGCTCGTAGGCAGTCGTGGCTTTGTCTCAAGAGAGGTAAACAAGGGTAGCGCGGTGTTCTGCCGCGAGTCATATTCCAAACAAAGGTTGTATACCAAGCAAAATTTTTACGACCAAACAGGGCGTATACCAAGTTGGACTTATTCCAAAGCGGACGTATTCCGAGGTACCACTGTAGCTACAATCATACAAATCGCCATGACCAGTTTCTGGAGTGCTTAAGGAGGTTAACATCCTGCATTGTCCCTGTGCCAATGAAGGCGAAGCGCTCTTCAAGTAATGACTGCAGACCAGCAGCACTTACGACTCACATCATGAAGACCTTTTAGAGGCTGCTCTTGGACTATATGAGTGCTCTTGTGTAGACCACCTGGACCCACTGCAGTTTGCCTAACAGACAAAGACTGGAGTGGAGGATGCAATTACCTATCGGCTCCACAAGCACCAACAGCACTGTGAGGATTAGTTTTTGGTTTCTCCAAGCGCCTTCAATACCAACCAACAATCCAAGGTCAGCTCAGAGATATGCAGGTGGATGAGCCTGTGGTGTCCTAAATGATGGACTGTCTGACGGGCAGACCGCAGTTTGTGAGACTCAAGGAGTTTGTGAGCAACACTGGAGCACCACAAAGAACAGGCGGTGTGCTTTTCTCTTCTCTCTGTACACCTCAGACTAGAAATATAACAGCAGGTCAGGTCACTTGCAGCAATTCTCAAATGTCTCACGCACTTATGGGGGTGTATTGATAAGACAGATGAGAGGAGTCATGGGAGAACTTTGAGAATTGTCTGCAGCTTAACATCAGAAAAACCAAGGAACTGCTTATTAACTTTCACCTGCACCAAAGAGCCTCAACGTCCGGTCATAATTCAGGGAATGGATGTAAAGTGGTCCACTCCTGCAAATACTTGGGTGCCCATATCAGTGACATGTTGGACTGGTCTCAGAGGATCTATAATAGAAGAGCAGAGAAGAGTCTCTGTTTTAGCACAGAGTTCCTTTAATGTGGAAGTGACATCTTCTATAACTCTGTGATGTTCAGTGTGGTGTGCTGGGCTGGAAACATCACTTCAAGAGAGGACCACCAAATCAATAGGCTAATTATATTTAAATTTACTTATTTGTCTGATGCGAGATCCAAGGTGACTTACGACATTTATGATACAATTGGTCATATTTTTTTTGATTTTCCAATTGGAGCACATGCAGATGAAATGGCGTTGCTCATGGTTGTGCAGTGTCAGTAGCGGGACTTGAACCCACAACCTCAGGGTTTGAATTCAAAGCCTTAACCACTACACCACACTACCTTAAAAGGGCGGGCTCAGTTATGGGATGCATTCTAGACCCCTGGAGCTAGTAGTTGAGGTTAGAATGAAGACAAAACCAAGCGCCTTCATGAACAATGCTGCACATCTTCTCTCTGACACAGCAACATGAAGGACATTCCGCCAACAAATTATTCAGCAGACATGTTTCAAGAAGCGTGACTCGGGGTCCGTAATGCTTTACTGGCACTGTGACAGCCAAGTCAGAAGTTTTCTTTTAAATTTTCTTGATTTTTCAGTCACTTTGGTGACGTTCAGACTATAGTGTGGGTATGTATTTATGTACAGTTGTGCTTGAAAGTTTGTGAACCCTTTAGAATTGTAACGACCGATCCCTTACCCGCCGGCAGCTACACCTCCAAGACCTGTGACCTGGATTAATTGTTGAGGTTGAATATAATCAATCAGTACCTTTAACAAATTAAACTTTTCCCCAAAATCGGCCGGTGTAAATAAGCACAAAAGAAAAGCGGATATGTAACTAAAACTGATAAATTGTATTAAATGAAACAGAATAGCTAAACAAATTCTAAATATCCCTCCACCAAAGCAACACCGTGACAAATCCCTATATGAATATAACAACCCCTCCCTTGCCCTTGTAACATATAACAAACAACACAAATCTGAAAAAAAATGAATGAGACACTTGAAATGAGCGGTCGTGAACTTGAGTCAGTAACAATTGTCCTGAATGCAGATGACTGGTTAACTGATATATGGAGTGTTTGTAATTCCCGGAACAAAATGGAACAGCCTCACCGTGTATCCTCGGCGATTGGTGGATGGCGATCTGAACCGGGGTCTCTCGTGATGAGGGTGTTGGAGTAAGTCCGGCGGAATGAAAAACAAACTGGATGGAAATGCGATGTGGAATACAGCAGGTACAGGTGCTTGGTATTATAATGAAAGCCTCCTTCTCTCTCCTCCTTTCTCCTTCCACTCTTCGTTCCCTCTTGATTGTTTTTATAGTCCTGGGGCGAATGTAATTGATTAATTGAAAACCGGTGTTTTCCAGGTTTGGGGCTGTGGTCTCCTTCCATCATCCATCCCACTTCACGGGGCGGCATTCACTGACACACACAAACAGTAAGCGGACGATGGAAATAAGGCGCATGTGGTACGAACACAGACAACACTATCACTACTATGTAGCCCCGCTACAGAATTTTCTATATTTCTGCATACATATGACCTAAAACATCATCAGATTTTCACTCAAGTCCTAAAGTAGATAAAGAGAAACCAGTTAAACAAATGAGACAATAATATTATACTTGGTTATTTATTTATTGAGAAAATGATCGAATATTACATATTTGTGAGTGGCAAAAGTATGTGAGCCTCACAGATAATCAGTTAGTTTGAAGGTGAAATTCGAGTCAATGGGATGCCAATCAGGTGTGAGTGGGCACACTGTGTTATTTAAAGAACAGGATCTGTCAAAGTCTGCTCTTCACAACACATGTTTGTGGAAGTGTATCATGGCACGAACAAAGGATAGGACCTCACAAAAAGAGTTGTTGATGCTCATCAGGCTGGAAAAGGTTACAAAACCATCTCTAAAGAGTTTGGACTCCACCAATCCACAGTCAGACAGATTGTGTACAAATGGAGGAAATTCAAGACCATTGTGACCCTCCCCAGGAGTGCGACCAACAAAGATCACTCCAAGAGCAAGGCAGACATGTAATAGTTGGCGAGGTCACAAAGGACCTCAGGGTAACTTCTAAGCACCTGAGGCCTCTCTCACATTGGCTAATGTTCATGTTCATGAGTCCACCATCAGGAGAACACTCAACAACAATGGTGTACATGGCAGGGTTGCAAGGAGAAAGCCACTGCTCTCCAAAAAACACTGCTGCTCATCTACAGTTTGCTGAAGATCACGTAGACAAACCAGAAGGCTATTAGAAGAATGTTTTGTGGACGGATGAGACCAAAATAGAACTTTTTGGTTTAAATGAAAAGTGTTATGTTTGGAGAAAGGAAAACACTGCATTCCAGCATAAGAACCTTATCCCATCTGTGAAACATGGTGGTGGTAGTATCAGGGTTTGGGCCTGTTGTGCTGCATCTGGGCCAGGACGGCTTGCCTTGCATTCACAATGAATTGTGAATGATATCAGAGAATTCTAAAGGAAAATGTCAGGCCATCTGTCCATGAACTGAATCTCAAGAGAAGGTGGGCCATGCAGCAAGACAACGACCTAAGCACACAAGTCATTCTACCAAAGAATGGTAAAGAAGAATGAAGTGAATGTTCTGGAATGGCCAAGTCAAAGTCCTGACCTTAATCAAATCAAAATGTTGTGGAAGGACCTGAAGCGAGCAGTTCATGTGAGGAAACCCACCAACATCCCAGAGTTGAAGCTGTTCTGTATGGAGGAATGAAGGCGAAAATTCCTCCAAGCGGTGTGCAGGAATGATCAGAAGTTACGGAAGCGTTTAGTTGCAGTTATTGGGGGGTCACACCAGATACTGAAAGCAAAGGTTCACATACTTCTGCCACTCACAAATATGTAATATTCAATCATTTTCCTCAATAAATAAATGACCAAGTATAATATTTTTGTCCATTTGTTTAACTGGTTTCTCTTTATTTACTTTTAGGACTTGGTGAAAATCTGATGATGTTTTAGGTCATATGTATGCAGAAATATAGAAAACTAGCCAAGTCGCCCAACTCGTTGCGCATGTTAAAGCTGTCTGCGAAGGGCTCCTGTTTAAGCAGCGGCTGCCAGTGCGTGAACTGGACCCTTGCAGAAAGCATTATGATTTTTATAAGGAAACAAAATTACAAAGAAAGCCCTTGGATATTGGTTCGATAGGAGCGGCCTAGTGGAATCACTGTCGAATCGTAATTATGTTGTGGTGTAGGAGCATTTCTGCTTCTGTCCGTTCACAGTCCGTCTCCTTTTCACGGCGCTGTTGTTTCCTCTCCGCGATGTCTTCTCAACCTTTCTCCAATCTCGCAGGTCTTTGTGGCAGTCCAAAGAGTAAGGCAATATACGGGCAATGGTTATAAAAGGGGGACACATAGGTATCCAGGCTCTTTAAAGCATAAATAGAGATCACTTCACTGACATGTGAGCAAGCCACGGTACAACTGTGAGACACGCAGAACTCAACAACAACAACAACATTTATTTATATAGCACATTTTCATACAAACAGTAACTCGCATGCGCTACAGCGTCCATCCATCCATCCATTTTCCAACCTGCTAATCCGAACACAGGGTCACGGGGTCCGCTGGAGTCAATCCCAGCCAATACAGGGCACAAGGCAGGAACCAATCCGGGCAGGTGCCAACCCACTGCAACAACTGGCGTAACAATAATAATATCCGGAGCGTGCTGTTACGTTGTCATTCATTTACCCACTGTCTTTCTTTCATTCATATATTCGTAGGCACGTACCTTTTATCTTCGCAATCTTATTCTCTTACCAGGCCTCAGGAGCTAACCAGCGTAACACTCTCCACCACCCTTTTAGATTTATTCCGGCACATTGTTGACATCCATGAGGTAACAACAACATACTAAACTGGAAGGTGGTCTGCGCATGCGTGGAATTCACGGACAAAGATCAAAATCTAAATGAAGATCTCTTTAGTTAATTTAAAGCACAACAATTTGTTCAGTTTGAATGTCTGTGTTTTGAGGTGTGACTGGCGCTACAGTCTTCAGTAGTATAAGCCTGGAGGAGATTCTTAATGCAATGCCTATGTTTTAGCTGTCTCTCTACTGCCATCTAGTGCTGCTTCTTCTTATTCATTACTTGAACAAACAAAGATCAAGATCCAAATGAAGATTATATATAGAGATTCTAAAGGGTTCACAAACTTTCAAGCACAACTGTATGTATGTATGTGTGGATTTATTTAAAGAGCTTCTGTTAGAATCTTTTCCCTGGGGACCAAATATATCTGTCTGTCTGTCTATTATATAGTGACTTTCATATATAGCTATCGAACGATCAGTCACTGCACACAGGGGATATTTCTATGGGCTGAAAACTATCAAATGATATCCTGTTATATAAAAGGTGATCAGCCTTATCTAAGTAAGTACTGAATTGGCCAGTAAGTTTAACATTAAATCACAGTGCATGATTCTTAAGCACTTGATGCTGTGTAAACACCCTGTGACAAAAATGAAAATATTAATAACAAATAGATTCATAGGCTCATTGGGTTATATCTAGAATTACAGCAAAAATACAGTGGAGTTGAGTTTATTCCTATCTGTTATACATTCATTGCCCGCTCTGGTCCTGCACCTCAAATCTGTTGACCAACGGCAGCATTTTTTTTTTACATTTAACATTTTTGTTGGCATTTTTAGTATGCAAACTTCACTTTGTGCCCGCCAACGTTCCTGTTTTTGTAAAGAGCTGTGTTTTCAAGTGTCACCTTCTAATTTCAAACAACTGTGTATGAGTCATGCCTTGCTGGTGCATCACAAGCACAAAAGTAAAATATGAATAATAATACACTTATAAACAGCAAATACAGTACAAACATATTTATCATCCAGAATATTTCATTTTAATCTGAATATACATATTCTAATTTTGTCCAGTTTGACAGCCCCAGCTCTAAATACTGGCGTGGATGGAAGGCTCTCTTGATCGTAATGGCAGCTCAGTATGATTTACACCTGCACTTTGACTGCGTTTCAATAATTTAAATTTTGTTGCCTCCTGTTTCCGATTGGCTTCAGTGTTATAGATCATTATCCATCCATCCATCCATCCATTATCCAACCCGCTATATCCTAACCACAGGGTTACGGGGTCTGCTGGAGCCAATCCCAGCCAACACAGGGGCAAGGCAGGAAACAAACCCGGGCAGGGTGCCAGCCCACTGCAGGGCACACACACACCCCCAAGCACACACTAGGGACAATTTGGACTCGCCAATGCACCTAACATGCATGTCTTTGGACTGGGGAGGAAACACGCAGAACGGGTAGAACATGCAAACTCCATGCAGGGTGGACCCGGAAGCGAACCCAGGTCTCTAACTGTGAGGCAGCAGCACTACCCACTGCGCCACCGTGCGCCTTATAGATCATTATCCTCCCATGAAATCCATTTTCAATTCACTGTCAGCTTTTTGAGGTGGCCTCTTATTATGGCCCTGTTTTCATCTTACAGTCCTGGGGCCTTATCTGCTTGGAAACGCATTCTGAAAGACATTTCTTATGTAAAAGGGGGATTTATGAAACACAAATTTGGTGTTAAATTCAGCTTAACGTTACCATAAATTTTGACCATCTGTAAGTCCTGGGAAGAATTTTTAGTGCCTGCGTTTTAGCGCAGGACAATGAAGTGAACAGCAAATCTTGTTTTGTTGTGCAAATATGTGTCACATTCTGATGTTCTTGAACTATTTATGTTACAGTTAACTGACAAGTTCTCTCAATACAGGTGTCTTCAGTGTTGCTAACTGCACCTATTGCATATGTTTAATGTTAAGTGCCTTAATGTGTGGCCTATCTATTTTGTCTATAAAAAGGGTATTCTGTGTGTTGTACAACATAACTGCCAATGGCAGTGTTAGCTCTTTTGGAGGATCACGATTTCAGTGATTTTTTTGGCACATGAAGATGACTGACTTATTTCCCAATTCAGACTTCCTAGAGCCTTCCTCTTGGAGTTGTGTGCCAAACTGGTACCCATGTTACAGAGAAATCACATAATTCCTGTCCTGTTGCAGGTTTTAACAATCGTAGGGGATTTGGCAATGTCTGCTTTTTGGCCTGGAGAATCTCACAGTCATCAATAAGCCATGTAATGCCATCCGTATGGGATGGTATAATTAAGATACTACCCAGATACAGCCAATTTCCTTATGGTAATGGTGAGCAGGCTACGATCAAAAGGCAATCTGCAGTGATTGCTGATTTTCTTAATGCAGTTGGCGCAATTTACTGCGCACATGTTGCAAAAAGGCAACATCACAGAAAGATTTTGCTGTTGTAAATGGAAGCTCTTTCATTCAGTTCATCAAGGACTAATATGTGATGCTGAAATGTGTCTGACTAACATTACTCCAAGGTGACCTGGCTCAAGCCACAGTTCCTTTAATTTGGCAGATTACAGTGTGGGAAGTCATACCTCAAGTTCACGTCAGTGTAGTTTTCTTTTCTGTGCTCTCCCGTGGTTTGCAGTAAAGACGTCACTCTGGAAAACGGTCAAATGTATGTGGTGAATATTCAAAAGACGTCTTTAAGGCATACAAGGCTACTGATGGAAGGTGACGAGGAATAACTAAAAGTGTGTCATGAGTGCACAGTTTTAAATTGATTTGAGATTTATAAAGGAATTTGTTATGGCATGCAGCATATGTGTGATTTTATGAGGCTGATTTTTATTTTTTTTGGTTTTGTTTGTGCATATGTCGTTTTTGCCTTTTTGAGTGTAAGCAAGGCCCCTGAAACTTTATGTGAATTAAAAGAGCCAAACAAACTGACAGAGACCTGTCTGCCATCATACACAGTGCTCATTCAGTGAAATTAGCCTCTCAGCTGCCATCAGTCGACTGGGGGGACCCCCAGAACATTTCCTGTCACCCCATCCATCCTGTTTTCGGAAGGAATACATACACGCCATTCCCAGTAAACAAACTCTCAGCTGGACACAAGGGGTAGTCCTTCTGTTTTCTCAGCTGTCTGGAACTCCTCATGCCATTTCCTAAATTTCACAGTCCATAGTTTTTCCTGTCAGTTTTTTTTTCAGATGGGTCTCTTACTAATTTTGTTCTGAGTTTTTTTTATTCCTCCATGTGACCTTTGCTGCTTCAAGCTAATGGTTAAGCAGTATGTACCTGCATGAAGCTTTTGCTTTTTTCTTCATTATTTTGTTTTCACTGTTTTTCCACAGACCCTTGATATTGTCTTGGTTCTCGACTATTGATTTTGTAGGGCTGAATGTTTTCTTTGAATTATAGTCTGAAGAATGTGAGACCACACTTAACGCCTCTGACCTAAATAGACAGACAAACAGATAGATGGTCGGTTGGTCCATCCCTCCTGCCTCCCGGAGAATTTAAGACTTACAGGCGCTCAAGAAAAATAAAACAAGAAGGCACTACTGTTACAATTGGTCTTTATTCAGAAATAGTGTTCAGTAATCAGAGTTAAAAGTGAATGCCACTGAATAAAAGCAAATTGTAATATTAGTACTGCTGCCTCGTGGATCCTCGACCCTGGGAGAAATCACTTGTCCTATTGTGGTCTGTGCAGATTTGACATGTTCTCCTTATGTTTGAGAAGATTTTCAGATGCTCTTGTTTTCCCTCCATTGCCAAAAGGCATATATATTAGGTTGATAAATGACCTGGCTCTACATCCAAGGCTGGGGTTAGCCTTATGCACGCGATGCTGCTGGGATACACCCTCACCCTCATCCTGTATTGGGTAAGCCATGTTTGAGAATATTTAATATGCCATAGAGCAGCGAGATGAAAGCGTTTAAACCAGAAAATACAGTCTAAATACTGTATATATAAAAATGGTCACTGCAGCTGCTTCAAATCCTTACTAATTAACAAGTGATTGTTTAAGCTGAATGACCTTATGAAAGTTCTTCATCACATTTGGTGTTAGGTGTTGCATTTGGTTTTGTCTTAGAGGTGTTTACCATTCAGCTCCTACCCATTTAAACATGGACACTGGGCATGAGACTTCCTAGAAGTCCAACAAAGCAGGGTAGGACCTTCACCAACCTGCCCAGATGTAGCCTCACCCCAGGCAGCCATACCCCAAACTTCACAGACAGGCTTTGGCCTACACAGGCATTAAATGAAGCCTCAAAATATATCTTTACATGACCATAAAACACCAAAAAGTCTAACAAGAGAAAGAAACTGTAAAACCTCTGACTTACTATGGCAAGTCAACAATTAATCTTTATAAATGCAAGAATCAATTTGTAAGTAAGCACAAATAAAAGCAAAAGGATTTGCCCAAAAAGGCCACGAAAAGTTGAATCAACTGCAAAAATCACACTGCAATATCGAAATTCAAAACCAGAATTAAACAATCAATACACTCTCCAAACATTAATGAACCACCGCTGTATCTTTGCCACCTCAGTATAAAGGCAGAGGGTCACCCCAAAAGCAGTTGACACCCAGCTGGCCCCATCTCTTGGGACTCACCCACAGTACACTTGAATGCATATTACATACACAAATACTAAACAATAAATGAACATAACAGAATTAACAGAAAATACTTAAAAACATGAAAAAGGGAAAATTAACACAAGCCAGGAGATAAAACCCTGGCTGTAGCACAGCGGAAAGGCTTATTTTATTTGATAGAGGGTTACCGTCTGATTGCATTTTTAAGTCTATCAAAATGTTTAGCTATACATTCATTTTCTAACCTGCCTTTCCAGTTTAGAGCCACTGGGAGTCTGCGTCTATCACAGAAATCCTGCATGCAAAGTGGAAGGTGCCATTCCGTCACAGGCTGTATCTGAATATAAGTTTAATGTCACTGTGCTCTGTACAAAATTACTTTATAAATCCACTCACATGTACAGGCCATGTGGTGGGCTGGTGCTCTGCCGGGGTTTGTTTCCTGCCTTGCCCTGTGTTTGCTGGGATTGGATCCAGCAGACCCCGTGACCCTGTAGTTAGTATATAGTGGGTTGAATAGTGGATGGATGGATGTACAGGCCAGGTCAAAGTTAGCACATAGGGGCTCTCAGCATTTAGAAGTGCCGAGCCAAGCATTGGACAAGATAGACAAAGACAGCTGGAGGAGTGTGTAGTCAGCCTAAAGACAGATGTATACTATTTTGTCCTCTGATAACAGTCAGCACAAAATCTTCTTCCTTTTTTGGAAATGGACTATTTTTCCTAAGTGGGGTCTGCACGTGGAAGACAGTATAAAAAGACTGGACAGCAGCCAAACACTTTGGAAGCCGACGGACAGATGGCTGATATCGTCATTCATCCTGAAAAGCCTTCCAGCGCAGCAACAAAAATGGCAGACTGTATAGATCAAGATCCCGCCTTGGTATTGTCTTGCTATTGGGCTTCCCGTCCTGTAATGCCGCATAAATCGTCAGTAAAAAGCTAAGTTATTTTCTCTTATGTGATTTTTTACCATTACCACTATGGGAGGAATATTGCCTTTTAATATCATATCTATATATTTTTCAGTTACTTAAAATGCCATAATTATAAAAGAATTTATTCCAACTAGGGAGCTATAAGCCCCTATCAAAAACACAGGCACACCTACAACTCAGTCACACTTGGAACTATTAGAACTGCTCTTTAAATTGGCTATGTAGCGTTGGGTCAAAACTGAAGGACCTGGAAAGAAACACATCTAGACATGC
>NW_024383690.1:0-103904 GCF_016835505.1 Polypterus senegalus
AAAAAATTTTTTTTTTTTTTTTTGGCTTTTTACATGATGAAGAAAGAGAAAAAGAAAAAGTAAGAATTAAAATAAGACAAAACTCATTAACATAGAATAAGATAAGGTCGATGGCCAGGAGGACAGAAAACAAAAAAATAAAATCTGCAGGGGTTCCTGACCATAAGACAGCCCACCCCTCTCTAGGCATTCTACCTAACATAAATGATCCATCCTCATTGTTTTTAGGGTTCTCATGGAAGGACTTGATGATGATGGTAATATGGACTTCTGGCCTTTAATCATCAATGTAGGAACATCACGGTGCTTTGATTAGGTGGTGGTGGTGCAGTGTCATGAGCACGAGGCAGCTATGCAGTGTCCGCAACGGACGTGGCCATCTGCCGTGCATAAGATACCATATTTACATTGGCGGGTGAAGGGGCCACCGATTCTTTCTCTGCCCAGGGCCGCCATGAGCCCAGAGCCACCCCTGCTGGTAGAGAGGCCAGAGAAGGAGTGTATGGCCGATGCTCAAGGGGGCTAAAGAGGGTCATTTCAAGGGAGTCAGAGGAGCAAGGCTAGCGAGCCCTACCGGAAGCTTGTGACAGTAGCAGGGGCTCAAACCAGTTAAAAGTTTGGCTGTGCCTGTCGGAAGGACATCTGATCTGGCTGCATGATCCCATCTGTGGTAAGCAGAGGACACATGGAAATTTTAGAAGGATGCACCTGGGATTTTCAATTTTTAGAACTGTTTAATGCCGTGTGTTTAAACCGCATTTTTATTGGTATATTAATTTAGATTTTAACCCTCACACGGACACTGTTTTTATTGTGGATTATTTATATACTGAAGTACCAATCATTCCATGTTACAAATGTTCTAATGGTTTTTTAGAGGAAATGTGTAGGGGACTGTATCACAATATGGAAGAGTATGGGTGAGTCTAGTGGGGTGGGGTGCAGATAATTCCAGGAAAAAAAATTAACAATAGCTTTGACTGTATACAGGTAGGTCCTGCAGTCATTCATAACTCCATTTTGTGTGTAAGATAGAACATGCACTGAAAAATGTCCGCTACTGAAAATTAGCGAAACAATATTGCTTTATTACTCATTTTAATAGAAACAGTTTTAAAATTCTATAAAAAATGATAGTTAACTAATATTATTGCACTTGAGACTATGATGCTATAGGAAATACAGAGCAATGGAACAGGAACAGAGTACAGTATTAGTGGCCATGCATGCTTTAAGAAAGACGGAAAAGTAAGGAAAGAATGAGGTATTTTACTGTATGTTAAAAATATAATTTTGGCCCGCAAATACAAGATGAAAAGGGGAATAGTGGGTTAAGCTAGTAAGGAAGAAAGCTAGAGATTTGGTTACTGGGGTTTGCACAGGCTACTAAATTTTGATATATCGAGTAACAGCATTTTATTAAATCAATTAAGATAAGTGCAAAAAAGAGAACGCAGTGATCATGAGTAATTTAAACTTTCCATACATTGATTTTCTGTCTCGGAAATACAAAAGAGGAAACTGAAATGGTACTAACGGCAAATGATTGTTTTCTCAACCAGTTTGATTCAAGCTGAACACATGGCAATGCCTGTCTGGATCTCATCTTTTTCATCTTTTTCAAAACAGGTTTTTAATACTTTTAAGCTATAACATTCACAACATGGTAAATTTGGTGATCATCTTCAAAACACCCAAAATTAATACTTAAAATTAGATGAGAAGTATCTAGAAAACAGAATGGAAAAGCAAAAATCTCAGTAACTATAAATGATAGATGGTATTGCTTTTAAAGATTTTCGATCCAGGCCCAAAATAAGCATATTCCAAAAACCAACAAAACAAAAATACTAAAAACTTGACCAAGATGGAAAAAGGGCATCATTAGAAAATTAAACTACAACAATTTCTGTACAAGAAAATAAAAAAAAAAACAGCCAAAATATTATCACTTTGATAAATATTGAACTATACAGCAAGAGATCAAAAAAAAGCATTTGCAAAGGAAGAGAAATGTAATGCCGGTACAGAAGAAAAAACAAGCTCTGAATACATTGAAGAGTAATAAAACCTATGGACCTTATTGAGTTTTACTAATTATATTGAAAGAAATGGAAGAGGTCGCTGAAGAAGAGAAAAGTACCTGAGGACTGGGAAATTGTAAATGCGGCTCCAATCATCAAGAAGGGGGACAAAGAAGATCCTAATAATTACAGACCAATACATCATACTTTTGTACCATGAAAAATTATGGAAAGTATAATTAATACATTTAGAAAACTATGTATATGAAAATAATATATTAAATAGCGGCCAGAATGGGTTTACTAGAGGAAGAACTATTACATTTTTTTGAGCAGGCTACGGCAGTAGTTGACAAAAGCGATGCTTACGAAATAAATTACTTAGACTTTCAAAAAACCTTTCCATACAACCCGACTTTGAAGATTAACTTTGAAACTAGAAGCTGTTGGCATCACACATAACCTAAAAACTGGACCTCAAGTTTGTTAACTGGTAGGAGACAGAGACAGGTAAGAGGAGAATGATCCATGTGGTATGAGTATCATCAGTGGAGTTCCTTAAGGGCCCCGTCTTTCAATTGCTACTTTTCTGATTTATATTAAGGACATTAATTCTGGTAAAGTTAGTAAACTTGTGAAATTCACAGATGACACCAAAATTGGAGGAAAGACAGGCACTGAGGAGGCAGCAAAACAATTTAAAAATATTTGGATATCCTAGAGAACTGTGGAAACTTGGAAAATGCAGTTTCATGTAGAAAAGGGCAAAAGTACTAAACATGGGCAGAAGGAACATCAGTTCTAAATACACAATGTGAGACACTGTCTTTCAGGAAGCCACTTCTGAAAAGGGTTTAGGGTATATATATATTTGATTTATTATGATATATATATATATATATATATATATATATATATATATATATATATATATATATATATATATATATATATATATATAATTTGACTAGGTAGGAAATTATGCTTAGACTATATAATCCACTGCTGTATCTGGAGTCCATATGTGAGTTCTGGATAGCCTGCTATAAGAAAGTCATAGCAGAACTTGAAACTGCACAGAGGAGAGCACCAGGGCCTCATGCATAACACCTGAATAGAATTCACACCAAAACATGGCATACGGACAAAAGCGGAAATTGTGTGTACAAACAAAAATCTATATGCATAACTCTGTCGCATTCGACTTTCACGTTCTTCTGCTACATAAATCCGGGCAGCGGAAAAGTAATGCATGTGCACAAGCGTGCCGCCACTCCCAAACCCCTCCTCTCCTTCAAATTCTTTGAATATGCAATTCAATATAATTAGCCTTAAGCTCAGCATTCTGTGAAAAGGCAATGGCAAAAGAATGGGGGAAAATAGAAGAATTTCAAACAATACAAGTGGAGGCAAGAAAAACTTACTATTTGTTGGTTTTAACAGTGGTATTAACAACAAAAGGAAGTTGATCGAGAGATATAGAGTGTCAGAGAAACTCAAAGCTCAAGTGTCTGAAATAAAAAGAAGTTGTCAGATATCAGACGTCCCTGAAAAGGCCCACTGTCTGAGTGTCATATGAAAGCTTATAAGGTACAGAGAAAAAAAATAAAAAAAGGCGACAGTGGGAAAAAGCTCTAAATGTCAACTTTAATCTCGAATTTTCCACTTAATCACATAGTTTATTTTCATAAACTTCATCTTTAAATCATTTAATTTACTAGTTTCTCAAATACCATCAGAACTAAAGTAGCACGTTAAATGCTTTGTTTTGTATGTGTTCTTCTTTTGCTCAGTGTGTGTGAATCACTATGTGCTTCTTAAGCGGGGTTTCTCTTCCTCTGAATCGACAGAGAATCCATTACATTACATTACAGCTCTCTGAATAATTAAAATACTGAGTTGTATACTTGATATCATTTTCATGATGATAGGAGTTAATATTATTATTAAACATGGGAACAGGGTGCACAGTGATAGTGATGAGTTTCTGCCTCCCACAAGATGCTTGCTGTGCTGTGGACCTTCGATGAAATAATTTATTGCAGCACTACTGTCTCTTTCAAATGTACTAACCTCCAATTCGTGTTCTTCCTTTTCTTTCTCCAAGTAACGATCGCCTACAATCAGCTCTGTAATAGATGTTAAGCCATCTGTAGCTTAGAAGCCGGTTCTTCAAAACTTTAAGAAACATTGAAATATATTCATAGTACATGTTTAATTATTCCATCCATCTGCAAGCATACAGCGTGAGGCAGGAACAATCTCTGAACAGGGCACAGGATCGTTGCTAGCACTGCACCACCGTGTCCTCACATGTTTAATTATCAATATAAATTATTTAAATAATGTTAACATTTTATCTGTATAATGTAATAAACATATTTTGCTGCATTTCATCTTAAAAATGATATGAAAAGTAACATATCTGATCATATGTAAATACGTGCTTTTAAAGTGGCGCAGGTTGTGCAATATTATAACTGTAGTGCAACTTTACAGTGAGGTGATTGTACTAATAAGTGTGTTTATAGTTCTTGGTATGAAACTGTTTCTGAACTGTGAGATCCATACTGAAAGGCTCTGAAATGTTTGCCGCTTTTACAGCAGTTTAAATAGACAGAATGGCTGAGGCAGCATTGCTTGATGCTGATACCGATAATTCTCTTTCCGATCAGCTGCTGTAGAGCTGTGATTCCACACTCACATACAGTGGGGTAAATACTATGAGTGCTGCATTGAGAGAAACAACCTAAAGCAGGTATGGTATTTGGAATAGCCTGGCCATTATGTGGACCATTACATGTTACAGGTTAATTACAATCAGATGCCATGAACTAATAAACAATATGCAGTTCATTTCAGTGTATTTGATAAACCGCATCAGGGATATGGATCTAAAAGAATCGAAACCACATTGGAACAATAGCACTGCTTTGACACTGGGTGCCACCAGTTTGCAAAATTGAGCGGAGAACTTGCATACGCTAAGCATTTAGGTGGCGTGAAAATGTGCGTGGCTTTCACAAATTTAGGTTTTATACATCGCTGATGTGAATGTGGAAACGGCTTCCGTACATTTTGTTCATACATACCCTTATACATGAGGCCCCAGGTGTATCCCAAGACTTAAGGATATTTTGTACTCTGACTGACTAAGAGAAATAAACCTTTTTAGTTCTGACAAGCAGAGACTATTTGGGGACCTAATCCAGCTCAACTAGATAGCAAATCACATAATCAAGGACACCATTAGAAGATAAGTGGAAGGGCATTTAGGACTGAAGCCAGGAACCACTTGTTTGCACAAATTGTTGTGGGAATCTGGAACAATCTAATGAGAATGTACAGCAGAAACCTTGACAAACTTTAAGAAGGATCTGGATGAGATGTTGGACAGCTTAGTTATTAGCTAAAACAGATAAGCTTGGTGGACTGAATGGTCTACTGTCATTTGTCAAATTTTATGTTTTCTCTATCCTGCATTGTTCATGTATTATTTCCCATGTCTAACTTGCTACTGCACATTATATAGGTGCAAATTAAATTGTCATTCTAGTTTAAAATAAATAAATATAAATAATAAATAGTTAAAATAAAATTAGTCAATTGATCCAACCAATTTAGCTTAAATTAATAATATCTTACCTTTATTATAGCAATATACAAGGTCATTTTTAAGACTTAATGTACCGCACATTTTTTTTCTCCTCGTAATTATCATATGCTTGAGTAAACAGTTTTTTTAGCCCTTTTTCATTTAGATGATAGAGTAGGGATCTCAAGGCACTAAAGAAGGCACAAGTCAAGTGCAATATTAGAATGTTCTTTACTTGCCAATTAAAACAGAATTTAATTTATCAGCCAATATTACTCTTTAATTATGCCACTGAAATTGCAATAACCTTTGTGGGTTTGACTTTAAAACTTTGAATGTTTAGGTTAGGAGTTTGTCTTGCCCTGCAAGGTCTGAGTAATAAAATTATTCTGCAAGATTACTAAATCAAGTTTCAAGATTGCTAATTTTTTAAACCACCAAGCTTTCATTAAGTAAAAGAAGCTTAATGTGTGTGTGTGTTCTGGCTTTGAAATTTTAAAGCATATGTCAGAACACAAAACTGCGTAATATTGAAATTACATGTAGGATCTTTTTGGGCATGTCCATATGATACAGAGTTTTTTCCAACTGTCAAGGAGAGGAAAACAAAAACTCTAGTCATCAGTATCCCAGGAAGAAATAAACCTCTGGAGGGTTTATGGACAGTTATAACAGACAAAGTCAGACACAGTCACAGTCCTAGAAACCACTGCCATCAGGGCCTACCCACCCTCTCCTGCGCATTCTAGAGTAGAGTCTATGCTGGCCTGTCATTCTGTCTGTTGATTCAAGGCTCTGATTATTTCAGATGTTTTGCTATGGCATCCCATAAAGCAGCTTGGATGCAGAGCAGTGCCTACAGCAGGTTAAAGAATATATTATAAAAATAATTATGATATTATAAAGCAGACAAACAGAACAGAGGAGGGATAGTAACATTTCAGAATATTACCACTCAAAGCCTTTGATATGGTCCCACAGCAAAGACTAATTTTGAAACTAGAAGCTGATGATATCAGAGATAACTTGAAGCAGTGGATAATTTGTTTGATTTTCAACTTTAAACTTGTAGAACTATGAGGCATCTTAAATTGCTTCTTTTTGTCTTGGCTACCTGGATGCTTTGCTTACAATGAAGTAATTATTTTATGTTATATTCTGATTTTTCTATCCCAATATTAGTTTTCATTACAACTGTAAACACATAATATTGCAAATATGATCACTAAACTTATAGCTTCATTACTATAATTTTTTATGTTTTCATTCTTTATATATAAACTGTTGTCTTTTACATTTGGACAGGATTCAGCATGTGTTTATGTCTTCAAAACTAAAAAAAAGAATCATGGACATACAGAAGATGATACTGACAATGCTGAATTATGTTATGATTAATGCCAAAAAGGCTATAAGGCTTCCAAATTAGTGCCAAAAAAGATGGCCAAACTCCATACTAGACTACCCAAATAAAGCTCATTTCGAGGAGTCTGCCTGTCTACTCTGATGGTCTTTGGCTTCAGAGGTTTAAATATATATACTGTATATAAAGTCCCAAAATATAGTCAAAGTACCTTAACAAAATATAACGAATTGCTCAAAAGAGCTAAACAGAGGTAAAGGAGCTGCCAACAAGGCAATCTGAATGTAAACATGTCCCAGTAAAATACTAAACTGAAATCCATAGACTGGAGCAAAAGAGTCAAATAAAGAATCATAAGAGAAAAAGATCCAAAGAGAACAGCAGTACAGCAACAGCAATATCTCAATATTCAATGAACAGAGGGACTACTCTTCCCATCCTTCATTTCATGGTGAGGCCGGTCCCTAACAGTGAAATAAACTACAAGGAACATAGGAAACATGATTGCACACACAAACACTAAATAATAAATAAATAAATAAAATAGACATAGAATAAATAATTAGACAAGGAATAAATAATATGAACATAAACAATTGGCAATTACAGAATATATATGAACATAAAAGGTTAAATATAATCCAGGGATAGAACCCTGGACAAAATATAATAGACTGCTATAGAGCTTCTGCCTCAGAGAGTTTCACTATAACATTGTTAGGTAATGTGGTTAAAATTCAATAGGAACTTGTGTGGAATCATTCATTGCTGCACTCTTATCGGTCTCACCATCGATTGCATGATTGAAATTCACAATGCAGAATGCATTTACTTTCAACAGTAAAACCCAACACTGGTCAGTATCTCATGAGAACAAGACACTCTCGAAACTCCTTGGTTAAATGCATGAGGAGGTTGATTCGTTACATATGACACTTTAAATAGCTCCCTGGGAGGAAACATATGAACGTGTTGTTGAAGAATAGTATCATTTCTAAAGTCTTGTGCTGGCTGGGCCTTTGTTGTGTTTTGCCACAATTTTGACCAGACGTAATTAAGACAGGACCAAATATACTACATGCCTCTGTGTAGGTCAGGTTTGCATGGTATGGAGTAGCAGAAATGAATTATTTTTCAAACCCAATAGTAAATACTTGATTAAAAGATGAGCACACATAACTGGTGGATAAATTGATATAAATACAAATATTAAACAGAAATACTCCAACTCACAACATTTAGGAGGCTCTGCTGTAGATAGCCTACTTAAAAAGAGTAAAAATGTTTACTACATTTTAATCACAAGACAGCTATAGAATAGTTTTTGATACAAATATCCTTCCACCCATTTTCTGCACTAGTGTTTTATAATACAAAGTTGCAAAGGGCATAGCCTACCAGCAGCATAGTAAACAGGTCAGGACCTGCCAGGATACATGCCAGTTCCCATGGGGCAGAGCATAATTCATGAGCCCCTGTGCAATCAGATGTGTTGACCCCTTCCTGAATAAAACCATATTTAGCAATTTCCACATTTAACATATTTTAAATGTTGTTGTTGACATAAAAAAGTCTGAAGAAGCGTGAGTGTTTTAAGGGCTACAGTTACACTGTAGTTCAAAGTGACTCTATCCATTGTGGATGGGTGCAGGAATGACAGACTGCCAGATCAAAATTGAGGGCACCAACCAGGTTGCCCTTTTAATTGTAAAGAAAAATAAACAAAATTAGCATCTTGGCCATTAAATGATGCCTCCTTCCGTGAGTCTGAGATTCTTATGGGCCCTCAGTGGCAGTTTCTCAGTGTTGTGGGAGAGAAGGAGTAGACAATGTTAGCAGTAATGCTTCCTCTTGTCTCGGTGGGTTATTATATAACATGACAGCCTCCTGAGGAGATCCTCTGACACATATGCATGACACCTTGTTTTCTCTATCCTGATTTTGCCTTGTATCAGGTTTTTTTTTTGGACTGATCCAAATCTGTCTATTTTGAATGATGCTCAGTATGTACAAATTAATAAAATAATTTTTGTTAGATATATGCAAACTAAAACGCTGCCTCTCTGTATTGCAACATTTCACTGCAGGACATGTGCAAATTAGTTAGTTTATAATGGCAAGAAAGACAATCAGAAATGAAAGATCAAAGCTGGTGGTTTGAGCATATTTATCCCTGCCAGTATTCTGTACACAGAAACAAGTGGCTCAGAGGACAGGATACTGGACTAGTGACAGTGATGTGGATAGTTTAGATGCAAATCAGTCCTTTCGAGAATTATTCTAACTAAAATAACTTGCACTTGAGGGCTGCACAAGGAACAGTGGATGCTGTTCAATTAAATGTAGTTGTGTCACGGTGCCAGCAATGGGGCCTTAACTCAGGAGGCCCCTTTGCCTTGCAAGGCCAAGGGTATCTGGTACAGCAGTGGCCAGTGGATAACAGGACAGACTTAATTAACTCATATTAGGTTAGTTTCGTGTTACAAAATCAACTTATCAAACATGTCTTTGTAAGTTGGTGAGCAAACTAGAATAACTGGGAAACCCCATTTGAAGACTGGAAGAACAACTATACAATGAGAGTGCAAAGCCAGAAATTAAAGTTGGGCCTCTGGAACTTTGAGGCAGCAGTGTTATCTGTTTTGCCACAATACTTCTCAACAGATATTAATTTTTATATCTTGAAAATAGATTTGTGTAACTTATGCCCATTTGGAAAAATGGGAATTTAAGTGGTACATGGAAAAGGAAGTAATTTATGCCTGGGAAACAAAGGTATTTTTAAAGGACATTCAAAAAATTGTCAGAAACCAAGCCAGTTCAATGCATTGAAAGCAGGTGGGCAAAACACCAAACAACCAAAAGACATCCAAATTGCAAAGACTAGGGACAAATAAGTCAAAACTGGAATGTCCTCGGAGCCCCATCCGTAAAAGTCGAAACCACTGGATAACCAATAGGGTCAGGTCTGTTGGGGATCGGAACTTGTGTGGTGCTAGGTGTTGCCGCTGCACGGCAGGACTTGGGTCCCATTTGAGTTGGCCCATACGGTGGGACATGGAACGTCTTGCTCTCTGGCAAGATGATCATCTTCCTCTGCAGTCGGAGGAGCTGCGTAACCTCCGCTTTTCAGTGGCGGCACTCTCTGAGGTGCAGCCAGGGGACTGGCCAGATCTCTTTAGGTGGATACACCTTTTATTTGTCCGGTCAGTCTGATGGCTCATACTCAGGAGTAGCTGTTGCTGTAGTGGATTGGCTTTTCCGATGGTGTCCGATGTTATTCCATTCAATTAGCGTATTATGGGACTCAGATGACGACACTCCCTGGGTGCCTTGTCTGTTGTCTCAGTGTATGCTCCAACCGCGGTGAGTGAAGTCTCAGCAAGGGGGACATTTTAATTGCAGCTTCGCTTGGTGGTTGATGGATGCCCTGGGTGACACTCCTCTGGTCTGGGTGACTTCAATGCAACCACTGGCACTAACATAGCTGGCTATGAGGATTGTCTTGATCCCCATGGGTCTGGTGACCATGGTGAAAGTGGCTCCATGTTCCTTGACTTTGCAAATGTCAGGGGCTGAGAATGCTGGATCCTGGTTCCAGCGCTTTGAGCCGCATCGTTGGACTTGGTACTCCAATACAGACGCTGGAGGCTCTTGCAAAATTCAGGGTCTACAGACTGCCCATTTTGTGAATCCTGACCACAGACTTGTTGTTGCTACTCTTAGGATCCAGCTTATGTCCAGTAGGTTACCACCTACTAGGAAAATGAGCCTGGACTTGACCAGACCCCAAGACCAGGCTGTTTCTAAAGAGTTTGCATGTAGTTTGTGTGAGAACTTCAGATTTGGGTATGATTGCCGATCCTAATGTGATGTGGAGACCTTCCTTGACAAGAACCTGAAAGTTGCTGAGGGTTGTGTTGGTGTTACCGGTGTTCCGAGAAGGAGGTGTTTCATCTCGCAGGGCACCCTAGATATCATCGAGAAGAGTCTCAGCGCATGGCTTAATGGCAACTCTGGTCTGTACCTGGAACTGAGCAGGATGGCTGTGAGGGTTCTGAGGGCAGATAAATCAGGAGCAAGTGACACACCATCTGTGGTCTAGTGACCCACGTCCTGCTTACAGAGGAATCGAAGCATTACACACATCTGAATCGCAGTCAGGGTACCTGATGGAACAATCCTTACAGTTGACACTGCGATTGTGACTCACTGGGCTGGCTACTTGAGCACTTATTCAAAGTTGATCCTCTGGGCTAGGATGTTGGATATCTCTGGGTCCATGGTTCTTGGAGGCTGATCCTGCAATTAGCTGTGAACCACCCAGTCTCACTGAGATTGCACAGGTGGTGAACCAGCTTAGGGAAAGGCTGCAGGGATCTGTGGTATCCGGGGTGAACTTGTCCAGGCTGGTGGTAAGGCTGTCCTCCTGGCATTGCAAGCAATCTTTGCTTCCATTTTGGAGACTGGCATCATTCCAACTGACTGGAAAAAAGGACTTGTTGTCCCTATCTGGAAAGGGAAGGGTAATCGCCAGGATTGCAGCAACTACAGGGGGATAACACTGCTCTCGGTGCTGGGTAAGGTCCTTGCTAGGGTCATCATCAATAGGATCCGTGATCCTTCTCACCTACCAGTGACCGGAACAGTCTGGTTTTATGCCTAAGCATACGTCCTGGCACTGAGGGTTCTCACTGAGGGCAAATGAGAATATTGGCAGAGTTTGTTTGCAGCCCTTGTCGATTTCGCAAGCATTCGACTCAGTTGATCGAGCTCTTCTTTGGGACATCCTGAGGGATCGTGGGATTCCCTTGAGGTTGCTGGATATCATGGCTGGCCTGTACACTGGTACTGTAAGTGCTGTGCAGAGTGGAGGCAGGACCTGTGTTTTTCCCAGTTGATTCTTGGGTCGTAGGGTGTGTTCTTGCTCCTACTCTGTTGGTGCTTGTATGGACTAGGTGTTGGGCAAGGTCAGGGTCAGTGGCTGTGGGGCATCTGTTGGTGAAGAAAGATTCACGGATCTTGACTTTGCTACGATGCTGTGATCTTCACGGAGTCAATGGAGGCTCTGATCGGGCTCGAGACTGAGTGAGGAGTCTGAGTGTCTGGGCTTGCGAGTGTCCTGGATAAAAACCAAGATCCAGGCCTTTAATGACCTCTTGGGCACAGCCATCAGCAGTGTGTTTGTTTGCGGAGAGAGTGTTGACCTTGTTGAGAGTTTCTTCCTTGGCAGTGACATTCATGTCTCTGGTGACTCTTCCTGTGAAGTCAGTAGCGGGTTGGGAGAGCATGGGGGTCATGAGGTCGCTGGAAAGGGTGTGTGGCGCCCGATATCTATGCAAAGGATGAACGTTCAAGTCTTTAGAGTCCTGGTGCTTCCTGTCTTGCTATATGGTTGTGAGACATGGAGCTATCCAGTGAACTTAGATCAAGACTGGGCTCCTTTGTACTGGGTCTCTCGAAAATCCTTGGGTACCATTGGTTTGACTTGTGTAATGAGCGGTTGCTCATGGAGTCCCGAATAGGCACATTACCTGCATTGTAGGGAGCCTCAGTTACGCACTACAGCAATAGCCGCTTTCCCGAGGGTGATCCAGCTCGTAAGATCCTCATTGTTGGGACCCGTGGCTGGACCAAGCCAAGGGTCATCCATAGCACCTGGCTACGCAGATAGAGGGTTATTCCTAAAGGGTGGGACTGGACCATGTTTCTGCCTGGGGTTGCAAATCGGGATCCCAAGTTGTTTGCTGTGTAGTGGGTGCACAACGCATTGTACCAGTGCATGCTCCCCAACTTGACTTGACTTGACTTCACCTTATGTATCCACTTTCTCCAATTCAAGTCCCCTGTTCCAGTAGCATCAGGCTCATATTAAAAGCAGCTCTGAACAAAGTATCTGTTTGCAAAAAGAATCTGAGCAATAATGATGCAGATTAAAATAATTGTTTGCTGCTATTTACTTTCCTATTAATCGATTTAATAAACCTGCTTATTTATTTATAATTCACTATGAGGGTAGATTAACTTGCTCTGACTAGGTTAATCAATTGTGGGACTAAGCCTGCAGCATTGTGATGCTCAGCTCAAATCTTTAACCACACAGCATGTCTTTTATGCAAGGACTCTCCAATTATAATATTAGAATATTAGAATAAAGTGTATCATGTGAACAGAAATAAGACTTAGAAAAGTCTTCTTTTTGCTATTTTTGACAACTGTTATGTGTTAAATAGTTTTATTTTATTTTATTCATTCAATAACTGCTAATCCTTTCTGCCTCCTCTTGACACTTCTACAGGAAATCCACTAAGCTGAAGAATAATCTTTTAAGCCCTGTGTAAAGAATGTTCTCCCACCTACAGCCAGTCACCACAAATTACACGTTATACATCACTCACTTATGCTCTCATGTTATTAAATATGCCTGTATTATGCATGCTGTTTATTGTAAATGTAATGGCAGTGTTTATGTAAAATGTAAGAAAACACATCCTGGGGAAAGAGGATTTAAATATATACATTTAACAAATGACTTCTGAAAACATTTCAGTGTAATTATCATGTTTATGGTTTCATTAAATATTTGCATAGTGTATAGCAAGATGTCACACTGTGTTTTAAATATATTACTACATGAGACAGTGGTCTAATTTGAATATCAAAACAGAGGCAAATTATACAGTTGGCTTCAGAAACTCAAGAAAGTTTTGTAATGCATTCTTGGTTAAAGAATGTTCAGTTTTATTCTGTCTCTTTTATATATCTTATATGTACAAGTTTAAAAAATGACAGACATTCACTCAGAAACATGAAAAAAACCATAGAGTGCTGGCAATACTGGATGTCATTTGTAATTGTAAAGAGATCCAGGTTCTCCAGTTTTGTTCAATGCTGACATTTGCTTTTCACATTTACAATGGAAAGTATGAATTAAACATTAGAGTTTTTTTTTTCATTCAGGGGGCTTCAGAAGAAGAATTTCCATATGACTTTAATTTAAATGCAGGATATAGTCAAAATTGTGCAGTAGTTAATGTGTAGCATTCTTTCCCAGACAAAAAAGAAATTAAAGAGAAATATACATGTGTCATCCATTGATTTTACTGATATACTACTGTAGATGTTGTTATTCAAGATTTTGAATAAGTCTGTCATGCTTTAAAAAGCAATTTTATTCATTTTGTTTTTGGGCCAGTCATCCTTATCAACGTAAGGACTTTTATTTTAATGCATAAATGCAAAATGACTTTGGCAGGTCAACAATTTCTAAAATATACTGGTGAAGGTTGACCAGATGACAAGGGCTGTCGAGGGACAAAAAACATCACCAGATTAGCATGGGACAAGAGGAAATGCCACCAAGGACTGGTTAAAGATAGTTAAACCCAAGCTAGCAGAAGTAGACACTTCATGTTTGGCAGGCTGGCAATTTTGAAGTTGATAGGGTTGCAAGATGTTGTACTCTGCCATTGCAAGGGCCACTCTGAGGGTGGGAGGGTTGTACTCTGCCAATGCAAGTGGCACACTGAAATGTAAATTTTTCAAGGGAGCTAAAACTTGGAGGCAATTAAAATGCCAAAACAGCGAAAATGTTCAATCCATAGCCACCTCTTAAAGTAAGTGGAATAGAAGCTGAGCTTCTTAGGGTAACAATACTACCAGGGTTAGGAGTTGAGAAGAGTGTGTTAGTGGTAGATGGGGTGGGCAAATGGGTAAGCTGTCTCTTTAATAGGAGTAAAAGTTGTAGTAATATTGTCATATGCACAGCGAAATTCTTACTTGAATGTCCTCCAACATGTTACCACCGTCTAGCACCATAAGAAACAAAATGTTTTAAAAACAGAACTTCATTTTAAATAATAGAAAACACAAATGAACTTACCTGATTTAATCCTTGTAATCTTGTAACAGTTCTGGTAACCACTTAGCCAAACTTTCTGTTTACAGTGGTGATTATTGATTAGACAAACAATATATTTCAAAAAGCTTCCACATTCCTCTCTTTGTTCGGAAGGAAGACTCTTAAAACATATATTATTATTACATAGTTCAGGTCAATAAGAGGAAACGTCATTATAAGCTAGGAAAATAGGTTATTTTGTGCAATTAGTTAGCATGAAAGAAGGCCTAACTGGCTAGACCCATCGAGGCATATACAGTTTTACTTCTTATACATAATTTCTTTTTTAACCTTGCATTTAACCCTTCCACTCTCATCCACTATGTGTTTCAATAATTGCTAAACTATTTTGAGAATTTTGACTACACTAATTTATTCTGGATTTGCCTAGACATTACTTTTCTTATATTAGTTTGGCAGGAACAACTGAAATAATAAAAAAATAAATTTGATAATAATATAAAGAATGGCAGCATGATTCAGTAGGTAGCTCTTTATATTAAGTTGTTTTTTTTGCATCTGTAAGGATTTTCTTCTTGTGTCTTTGTGGGTTTTTCTCTAGGTCCTCCAGTTTTGTTCCTGTATCCCAAATATGAATTTGTTAATCTAAATGGCACTGCAGTGGCATGGTGCCAGAGCTGGTACCCACCCTCTACTTTATGGTGCTATTGTAAACTCTGAGTGCTCACCAGCCACAAGCATTAACTTTATTAATCCCAAGGGAAATTCACATGCTCCAGCAGCAGCATACTGATAAAGAACAATATTAAATTAAAGAGTGATAACAATGAAGGTATAACAGACAGACAATAATTTTTGTATAATATTAAGGTTTAACCCCGGGTGGTATTGAAGAGTCGCATAGTGTGGGGGAGGAGCGATTTCCTCAGTCTGTCAGTGAAGCAGGACAGTACAGCAGTCTGTCGCTGAAGCTGCTCCTCTGTCTGGAGATGATACTGTTCAGTGGATGCAGTGGATTTTCCATTATTGACAGGAGCCTGCTCAGTCCCCGTTGCTCTGCCATGGATGTCAAACTTTCCAGCTCCGTGCCTACAATTGAGACTGCCTTCCTCACCAGTTTGTCCAGGCGTTAGGCGTCCCTCTTCTTTATGCTGCCTAGCCAGCACAACACCGTGAAAAAGAGGGCACTCGCCACAACCGTCTGATAGAACATCTGCAGCATCTTATTGCAGATGTTGAAGGCGCCAGCCTTCTAAGGAAGTATAGTAGGCTCTGACCTTTCTTACACAGAGCACCAGTATTTGCACTCCCAGGTATTTATAGGTCTGCACCCTCTGCAACAGTCGCCTCTGATAATCCGGGTCCATGAGGGGCCTGGGCCTCCTAAAATCCACCACCAGCTTCATGGTTTGCGGTCTTCAGTTGTAGGTGGTTTGAGTCGCACCATTTAACAAAGTCCTTGATTAGTTTCCCCTATACTCCTCCTCCTGCCCCTCCTGATGCAGCCCACGATAGCAGCGTCATCTGCAAACATTTGCATGTGGAGACTCAGAGTTGTATTGAAGTCCAATGTATATAGGCTGAACAGGACCAAGAAATACAGTCCCCTGCAACACTCCTGTGTTGCTGACCCAATGTCAGACCTGCAGTTCCCGAGACGCACATATTGAGGTCTGTCTTTAAAATAGTCCATGATCCATGCCACAAGTTATGAATCTACTCCCATCTCTGTCAGCTTGTCCCTAAGGAGCTCCCACCTTCTCCTGGTAGCGAACTGCAGAGGATTAAGGGTGTGGCGGACCTGTGGCCTCAGGTGGTGAAGCAGCAGCGGTCCATGGTCAGCTCACTAGAACGGGATACCTTTAGGACTGGGGTGATGCAGATGTTTTCCAAAGCCTCAGGACTCTCCCTGTTCCAGGCTCAGGTTGAAGATGTGCGTAGAGGACCCCCCTAGTTCCAACACACAGGCAATACTCCATTGACCTATTTGCCTTTGTGCAGGTATGCAGAACTCAAACTATGCAAAACGTAATTTAGATGCATACAGGTAAGCAACACAACAAGCATTATGGAAAGCAAATCTATGTCTACTTTGCTGGAATCTGGTTTTCCTCGGTGAAGGTTGACCAAATAGGAAATTTAATGTTGCAATGAGTAGGATTCAGTCAGGATAGGCCACATAATCAGACATAATCGCACAATCCATTCAGAGTATGATTCAGAGAGTCTGCATTTTCAAACATCTGTGTCCATATGCTGTGTTTTAAAGGTATACAGCTCTGGAGGGCTTTTTCAAAGTTTCAGTTTTCAAGGGTTGAACACACAGGGGTATTCAAACAGAGACTAATGTCAGCATTTTTAAACAAAATGTAGTAGTGTGGACTGGGCCAAAAGTGATGTTAACCTTTAGTGAAAGGTGTGTTCATCTTATAATGTGCTCAAGTGTACACTGGCCCAGCAAAAGTGATTAATACATAATAAGGCTGAATAGATTAATATATACTCAAATGCTTTATTGCTGCAGCAGATTAAATTGTTTTGCATTATGATAAGAACAATTTGAATAATTTTCATTTTTTCATTTTGCAAGACATTCATTTACTTCAGTATATGAACTTTACATTACTATCTAATGAAATACAATGCCAGGGCCATAATATTTGTCATTGTGCACGAAGGTTCAAACAAATAGCAGGCAGACACCAATTCTAATAAGCAGAATCTTTTATTTCTGACTTCTTGGTGAGCAGAGTGGCTTTTCCTTACAGAGAGAAAATGCAAGAAAGGCCCCCGACAAGGGGGGTTCAGCTGCATTTATAACAAAATCTTCAAGAGAATGATTGAAAAAAATAGAGCAGTTCCATCCAAGGCCATAGAACATTCTTTACAAAATTTTTGCTGATTACAACGGGGAAACATAAATTCTAGTCTTATATTTGGAATGAAGCTTATCGAAAACTTGTCATATGTTTGGCGTCTTACTTGGACAATGACCAGACACTGCTTGGACAAGCGGGAGTGGCTGAGAGCTGCATTCACAGCTGGAAGCACACTTCGTTTAAAAATAATACCTAGCCACACAGAGAACATGCAGATTTTCATACAGAAGCTAGCAATAGATTTTAAATTCCATTCCACATCATCATGTTCTGGTCTTCACAGTCCAAGTCCCACTTCTCACTCACTGCATGGCTGTGAGCAAATCACTAACGGTCTGCACTCCAAATGCAAAATCACTGTAAAGTAAACAGTTCTACTATGGATTTTTCGTGTGAAGTGTCTTGGGGATGGTGCTAATTAAAGGCACTATATAAAATAAAAATTATTTGCTTATTACCTGCAGTAATTAAAGAACATACCGTATAGAAGAATGTTGCAAATCTACCCGTTAAACACACTGCACTATGTAAAAAAGCAGTAAAATGTGCTGCCTGCAAGAGGTGTTTATATTCGCATTTCATCACTGATGGCTTATGAACAGAAATGTGCACAATATATAAATCTGAAAAATTACATTCATTCAAAATGTTAAGCATTGCTTTCAGTTTTATTAATAGAGAATGATAAATTATATTTATTCTCTTTCCATAGTGTAAAGAAACTTTGCAGCTGTAAGCAGCTGGACACCAACCATGATAATATTTTTACTTGATGACAGCCGCTGTAGCTTTACTTAAAGGCAAATTGGGGACACACTGAGAGCTGCAGGAAGGAGAAGGAGATCAGCGCAGCAATCTGTCTGTACTGTCTTACTGTAGCAACTACTTTGTTTTTTGAAATCTAAAGTTTGTTTTTCTTTCATCTGTGTGCCTCTATTTGTTTACTCTGTCATGCACTTTCATTGAACTATTAATAATTACAAAATGCAGAAAAAATCATTTTAGTAAATAACTAATTAAATTCACATCATCTTTTACAGTATACTACCTATTGAGAACACTGTACACTGTTAAATATGGCAGAGTTAAAGTAAAGCAGAAAGGATCATGCACAAAATACATTCACATGTGCATAATGATTATGGATTTTTCAGTAGTAATTTTTGTCTTTTAGGTTTGTAAAGTAAGTAAACAGTAAAGCAATATAAATTAATTATGGTTCAGTAACATAAAAGTAGTCAATGAGACAAAATAGGAGACTTCAGTTTCTGCTGATTCCAGATACTATAAGCCTTTGGGGGTCCATTCTTCATGTCAGGCAAAGACACTGTCTTGTGAAATGGATACCCATCCACTCATTAGGTCTTCCATGGACTGCTGCATGGCAGAGTACAATATACTAAATAAATTTGGTGTTATCCCATTCACTTTTAAGCCCCATTCTGAGATAAGAATAGGAAAATCAGTCAAAGAACAAGTGACGGCAAAGAAAACAGGCCCATAACAGCGGGTCCAATGCTAGCTACAGATTTTGAAAAGCATCAACAACCCCAAGTGTATGTTATGTGTGGACTATGGCCAGCCAGTCATTGTGGCCAATACCCCTAGGCTGCCAAATGGAGCCCTTCCTGGACTTTGGAGTTTTCATCCATAGACCTGCTGGATACCACAGGGGCCCCTAGAGGATGCTGCAGGAGGCCCAAGGACTGAGTCGTGCCCTATAACCCGGAGTAGCGTCTTAGTCGTAGCAACAGAGGAAATGATGTACTTCGGGATGAAGAAGAGGACTTTTGATCTGACCGGATTGCTAGGAAGTCACATGGACTGCGGGTTCAGAAGCACTTCGGTCAGGACTATAAAAGACTGGGAGAGATCCCAGGCAGTGGGGCTTAGCTGGGTGGCAGGGTGGCAGCGCCTGAAAGTGGAGAATTGTGATTGTTTATTAGTATTGTATTTGTTAATGAGTATTGCGAGAGGAGGAGCCTTGTGCACGTCATTGTTCAAATAAAATTATAATTTTGACTTTTATCTGGTGTCTGGTGTCTAGTCTGAGGGTTCAAGGGGACGACAGTGCACCCTATCTGTCACATATGCTAAACTGAGGTGTCTTCAGTTTAAGGCATACTTTGCTCAGTTACCACCAAATGTTTAATAAATGTGCACCATGAATGGAGCTGATAGACAGTCTCATGTTGTTCTCCAAGTAGTTACTAAAGTTTTAAGTCCCATTTAGTTTTATTCATTTTTTAAATGTAAGACTTAAAACATTGCCTCAGAAATTTTTTCTCTATTGTAGAGTAAGTGTTCATTTGGTCAATATTTCCAAATATATTTTTCTGTAGATTTATCTGCAGTATTTCAAGTTATGACTCCTAGCCCATACAGAAAATGTAAAGTTGTGTTGACCTGTTTGAACACTTCACAAATCTGTGATAATAGTTAGAAAAAATGTGACCAATCAGGCGAACCTTTCTTGAGCATATGAAAGCCTCACAAGTGGCTATTGTAGAACAAGTGGAAGTTTTATGTTTATTTTAGGTGTGCATTCAAACATTTTCTGAAAGAGCAAGTTAATTGAAAAATAAGTGGAGTTTTGTATTAATAAGATGCAAAACAGAGGCTTCAAGGCTGTCAAAGTCTTTTAGTGAGGTGAGTGGAGCTTAAAGCAAACACAAATTCTTGAACAACTCAGAAAGCACAGACACCTGAGAGAAGCAGAGATAACCTAGCATTCCCAGTTAAAGTGTGTGTTGAGGTTAAAGGGGAGCCTGGGCCCCAATAGATACACTATATTACTAAAATGAATCTCCAATAAAATATTGTTTTTTCTGCAATTATTTTTTCACACTGTTTAAGGCCACAGCTAATGTACATATGTTAATAGTTAATGAATATGATAATTTAATTCATCCCAAACCCAAACAATTCTTTCTTTCCGTCACCTTAAAACAAAGAAACATTCTGTTTAAATTACAGATTAGTTTACTATTGTAAATTTAACTCGAGAGAGGTCACTTCAACTTGCAAAGTTTGTTTACAGTATGGTACAGTATCATCTAATTCTTCCATGTGAAGCCTAAAAAACATGAGGACTGATTTAGATCATTTAGAATACCCAATGGGGACTGAGTGGTCTCATGGCCTCGGAACCCCTGCAGATTTTGTTTTTCTCCAGCTCTCTGGAATTTTTTATTTATTTTTATTTTTTTACCTTACTTTATCCTTTGTTACTTAGTATTGCCTAATTTTATTTCTATCTTTTTCTTTCTTTATCTTGCAAAGCACTTTCATCTGTATGAAGACGTACTGTATAAAGAAATGTTGTTGTTGTATTCCTCATTTATATGTCAGATAGTAGCTCTGTTGGAAACAGATCCTCAAGCACTATTTAAATGACCACAAGTCATGCATGTTTGCCAGCTTGTCTGCTTCTTATGCTTGAGTGTACCAGAGGTACAGCAGTCAGAGCAGACCTCTGTCACACGTCACACAACCACTGTGATGAAATATTTAATTAAAATATGTCTCTTAATCTGTGGTGGGCTGGCGCCCTGCCTGGGGTTTGTTTCCTGCCTTGTGCCCTGTGTTGGCTGGGATTGGCTCCAGCAGACCCCCGTGACCCTGCAGTTAGGATATAGGGGGTTGGATAATGGATGGATGGATGTCTCTTAATTAAAATTAAAAATGCTTCTAACTTTCCACAGATCCGTCTATTTTTTAATCTCACTTATGCAGAGCAGGAATGCAGAGAACCTGGAGCCTAACCCAGCAAGCATTGGACGAAAGGTAGTAAAAAATGCCTGAACAGGATGCCAAACATCACATGCCAAACACACACACACAAATCGGTTTACATTGCCAATCCCCTAACCTGCATGTTTTTCAAAACAGCTAACTCAATACTGGAACACCTTAATGTTACACTATGTGTACATTCTGTAATTTATTTAAAAATAAGGAAGTGTTTATTTTGCCTCAGGTACAATAAGCAGACAAAGAAAAAAAACTTTCTTTTGAATATCATTAACAGAACTTGGGTACTCTTTCATTAATTCAAAGTTTTGAATGTGCTATTGTAAGTGAGTTTTAGATTACATTGTAATTTTGTACTACAAACAATTTCTAATATGTGACTTAGGATAGCAGTACAGTTGTCACTCTGAAAAATGCTAGTGTTTCTTATTGTTTGTCTGCCTCATCCAAACTAAATGGAGTATTACTTAGAACAGCAATTCAGATGATAGATTGAAAACTGGACTTTTAGATCAGCCCAGAACTTATGGACCCGAACTAAAGACTATGTCTCTGACAATAGTTTTTATCTATTGTAATTTAGAAATTAGGCCAGCATCCTATAATTGCAATATGGGTGCAAGAGTTCTTCCCCGAGTACTGTAGCTCTGGAAATTTTCTTCCCCATTTGAACAAACCTGGCTGTAGCCAAATTTGTTGAAAGTTTCCAAATAGTTCAAAATGCAGCTAGTGGAAATGATTTCTGACAGTTAGTATGACTTGTACAAAAATAAACTCCACAGTCCAAGTGTCTTTAGTTCAAACGTTTTAGTGAAATTCAAAGCAAACAATTCACACCAAAAATATGGAGGAAAGCTGGTAACACATGCACAAAAAAGGGAAAAACTTTCTGCCTGTGATGTTCTGTTAAAGCTTAAGTGTCTATGAACATTTTCAGGTGTCAGGTCACACTTACAGGTAATCTAACTTAGACCCCATTTAAATATCCGACCACGCCACCCCGTTTTATTAAGAGACTGGGAACTCCTGAAATTTGCCAATAATAGCACACAGGTTTCTTTAAATTTGGCGGTGAGTAAACACACAATGAAAGACACAACAGTAATTTCAGGAAAAGCAACAGTAACTTCTATTACACTAGACAATAATAAGTACATGAAAAAGATAAATGAACATAAACAAAATCTAACAATATCAAAAACCAATTTCCTTTTTTTAAAAGGAAAACACACATCCACACTCTAAAAGTCCTTCAAAACAAGGAATGGAGGATACAACCTTTAGTGGTGCAGAGTCAGTTTATACACTGTGTTACCCCAACACTTAATCGTTCAACTGTTCATGAATGCACTCTGTTCACGGACACTCATTTCACAACAGGAGTTTTGTCAAATGGTTGAATCCTGCAGTGTCCCTTCGTAGTTCCTTTTTTCCACCCTGGTCTCCTTGTGTTACTGTGATCTAGGCATGCCTCATTTCGTCTGCCAGCTTTGCTCGGTCCTTTCCGCTTCCTCTCTCGCTGGACCCACAACTGGCGTCTCCTTGTGGAGCTGTCTCTTCCTCCATGGAAGTAAGTGTTGCCGTGCCTCACGTCGTGCCAGCTTCATACCCTTGTCAGCCTGCGAGCCCCTGTGCTCTACCGAGTGTCTTGGAAGCATTCTCAGTGGACTGTCCCTCTCCTTGCCTTCTCCTACACAGAAGCTTAAATCTCCTTCAAGTCCCTGCCATTATCAGTTCTGGACAAACAGATTAAACAATGGCACATCTAAATTTCCTGGGTTTAACAATTAATGAAAATACAAGTTAACAGAATGTATTGTTACCAACCATTAATGAGTACAGATCTGCTGAATATCAACCAATATTGTCAAACATGTTAATTTCCCAAGTCAGGTAAATACAGACATCCTCCAAGGAAGGAGCAGTTCTGTTATCACAACTTGGTATTGTTTGTAATCTCAACCAGCCAAAACTCCTTTGTAATCCAGCAAATCCCTACATCCTACAGACGGCCTTTTAACTTCTCACCCCAGTGCCAACAATGGGTGCCTATTGCCTGTTCATCTGCTGGGTTTTAAATGTAATATTGACATGTTTCTCTTCCTAAGAGAGAAATGGAATGACTCAGTGTATAAAAAATGTCCCTCTCTGACACATACTATTCAAATTAAGCAAAAACAACAGTTAAATTTACCTTTAACATTAACTTCAAACACTGTCTCTTACACTGGCCAAATTGTGATGCTGTGATGGCAAACATCTAAGATATACAATAGATTGTGGTTATGTTCATAATGTGTCTTTGTTAAACACTCTGCAAATGTTATTCTCTAAATAATGGTGATATATTATAACATCATACACAAAATATTTCCAAAAAATGTACAGTAGTTTAGCGATAACAAGTGTTGTTTTCTGATCCAAACCACCTTAAACTGTGAAAAACTTGAGTTGCAATTACTCTTTATCAGTTATGCTTAGATACTGTAAATGCAGCACATTTATCACTTTGTTGTGACCACAAAGATCTGCCCAAAAAGAGCACTATATGATGGTGTTTGAAAATTAAGAGTGAAAGAGAATATCGAGCCCCAAGCAGAATTTTTAATTGCATTTGCACATTGCCTGGATAATGTGAATGGTGCATTACTGAAAACCTCAAAGTCTTTTTTAAAGATTGCTTCTGATCACCTATATTGTCGAAACTATTTGACTTTATCTACCAAATTAATCTCATTATATTATCAGCTATGCAAACTGTGAGACTATTTCCGTTACTGTTATGAATTATTTAGTTAGCAGCAGTGCAAAGTGTAGTATTCTTCATACATTCTGTACCATTTGCAGTCTGACAGTTTACATATATGCTAGTAACGTCTTGGGTGATGCTGCTCACTGTGTACATCAGTTGCTGTGTATTTTTAAAAATGCTTAAAGTTCCCCTTTTTTTTAAACACAAAGTTTACATTTTCTTTGAGTTTAGTATAACTAGTAGTTCAGTTTAAATAGTAAATTATGATGCAATGCATTATTTATGTCCTTTGATGATAACTGAACAGTTAAAACGTGTCCTGGTTTAATAATTATGACTTTCTCATACCAATCCATCCTTTTTATAAACCACTTATTCAACAAATGTAAAATTTGTAATTAAACCTGTCAGCTGTGTTTTGACAACAACACTGACAGCTGCTTTTTAATTTACAAAACAGAGTTTAAAATGCTCTTTTTAGCTAGAAGCAGGCCATCTGTTTTAGGGCTATTTTTTCATTTGTAGTGATATTGTGCAGGTGGCCTACACAGATATGGCTAAAGAAAGTCATCTGCCTTGGTGTATTGCTGTACATTAAGGTGTATTTTACAGACTGGTAATTGAGTCTAGTACACAAAGCACCCATAACGTTATGTGTACAACTACATGCCCAGTGCTGCGTTTCCATAGTGTAGTTTTTAAGAATAATTTTGAACATGTAATTTGGCCGAGGCTGATAAAATGGACTGCCTGGAAAATGTCTCATCACACAATAAATAGGGCTTAGCATTTTCTGTAAATTAAAAAGCTGGTCTTTCATTGTAATTCAACCCAATTATGCCTGCCTCTGGCTTCATCATATATAAAAGTATTTTGATCCTTTCTTTTTTCACATTTTATTACACTAAAATCATTTCAATTATTTTTCCCACATGGATCATCAATTATTACCCCAGAGTGACAAACTGAAAACAGGAGTTTAGACATTTTTTACAAATGTTTAAAATAAAAACTGGAATATCACATTAACACAAGTACTTAGACCCTTACCCACAGGGGATGCAAAGCCAGTGTGTGTTTCTTCATGCCGGTCTCAAGCCTGGATAAATGGGGAGGGTTATGCAGGAAGGTATTCAGAGTAAAGTTTTGCCAACAATTTGGGATGATCCGTGTGACAACCTACGGGAGCAGCCAAAGAAGAAGACTGAGTACTTAGTTGACACACCTATGGAAATGATTAAATAAGTAGACTGCTAGGGTATGATGCCATAAACTTTGCACATTTAGATTTGGGGATTTTCCACTGCTTCTCTGCAGATCCTTTCAGGCTGTCAGGATGGAGTGAAACTGTCGGTGGACAGCTATTTTCAGGTCTCTCCAGAGATGTTCGATTGGGTTCAAATCTGGGGTATGGCTGGGCCACTCAGGACATTCACAGAGTTGTCTCTAAGCCACTTCTGTGTTGTCTTTGTTTTTACTAAGGTCACTGTTCTGATGGAAGGTGAACCTTTGGCTCATTATGAGTCTCAGAGCACTCTGGAGCAAGTTTCAATTATATCTCTGCACTTTGCTGCTTTTGGCTTTCCTGTAACCCTGTCAAGTCTCTGCAGTTTAACGTCGATTTCTTGGTCACCTGACTTACCTTGGCACTTCCCCATGAGTTTTCAGTTTGGTCAAGTGGTTCCTTCTGGAAAAGTCAAGTCATTCCAAACGTCTTCCTTTTAAAATTATGAAAGCATTACTCTTGAAACCTTCAATGCTGCAGATATTTTGCAGCCTTCCCAGATCTATGCCTCAAACAACCCTGTCTCAAAGCTCAGCAGGAAAATCCTTCAACCTTGGCTTGGTTTTCCACAGATACACATTGTCAGCTGTAAAACAATATAGACAAGTGTGTGCCTTTCCAAATCATGTCCAATACTCTGAGCTGACTCAAAGATGAACTCCAAACAAGCTGGAGAAACTTTGAAACAATGGTCAATACAATGGAAGTGCCATGTGTGATAGCAAAGGGTCTGAATACTTGTACCAATGTGATATTTCAGTTTTAATTTTCTAATAATTATGCAAAACCCTGTGTTCACTTTGTCATTCTGTGGTACTGAGTGTTGGCTTGTCTTGGAGCAAAATGAATTTAGCACAAGGCTGCAATATGTAAAATGTACAAACGTGAAGGGGTATGGCTACTTTCTGAATCCACTGTACATTTTGTTGCAGCCCTAGTTATATCTCTTTTTTTTATTATTTATTTTTATTAATTTTATTACAATCCATACAAAGCAATCAAGTTTTACAAAGAGAAAAATTAAGTTAAGAACAGATCAATCCCACCCTGAGAAAGAGAGCAAAGCCGCGTAAATTTAAGGCTTGTAAACATACCTATCTCTGTGCTTTATGAACTTATTTTAAAATATTACTGATTAGATCCTGCCATGTTTTGAAAAAGTCTGTCGGATCCTCTAACTGAGTATTTGATTTTTCCAACTTCAAATAATATAACACATTGGTTTCCACTGACTTAAAGAGGAGAGTTTGGTTCTTCCAGTTTATCAGAATAAGTCTGCGTGCCAACAGTGTAGTGAATGCAATCACAATTTGTTTGTCTTTCTCCACTTTAAGCCCCTCTGGAAGAACCCCAAACACAGCTGTTAAAGGTTAGGAGGGATTGTGAGTCCAAGGCTGTCTGAGAGGTAATTAAAATTTTGTCCAGGAATAATGTTAACTCGGTGCAGGCCCAGAACATGTGACCCAGTGAGGCTGGGACTTGGTTGCAGCGTTACTTGGGTTGGATCATGTCCTGGAAACATTTTGGAGAGTTTAGTGAGACAGATGTCTCGATATATAATTTTGAGTTGTATGATTGTATTACTGGCATATGGAGCTCGAGTGAATTCTCTGCATTGCTACTTTCCACTCCTTTTCTGATATATTAATTGAAGATCTTTTTCTCATTGTCTTCTTGGATCTTTGAAAGGAGGGATTGTAAAACATTTTATATATTGTAGAGATGGAGTCTAAGTCCTTGAGATTGAGCAATATTTTTCCAATGGATGAGGGTGCAGATGAGGAAAATCTGGAAGGTTTGTTTAACAAAGTTTCTGATTTGAAGATAGTGAAAGAAATTGCAGCTGGAATGTTAAATTTGAATGTAATTGTTCATAGGATGCAAAGACGTTGTCTATATAAAGATCTCTAAGCAAGTTAATTCCAAATTTTTCCAGATTTTAAAAAACTGCATATGTTTGTGAAGGTTGAAAGAGTGGTTCTCGGCAGGGTGCCACAGATAGGCTTCTCCGTCTTAAAATGTTTTCTACATTGGTTCCAGATTCTAAGTGAGTGGAGCAAAATTTGGGTATTAGTGTATTGCCGATAACGGTGTTTTTTGGGAGCACAAAGCAAGGAATACAAAAGTACTGCAGGATTTTCTTCAAAGGGACCAAGTCGTGTGTATGTTCTTCTATTTGTGTCCAGGTTCTTATCGCCTGTATATTTGCTGCCCAGTAATAAAACTGAAGTAAGAGCCATGCCACCTTCTGCCTTTTGTCTTTGTAAGGTCGCTCTTGATGCGTGGATGTTTTGAATTCAAATAAATTATTTATTGTTGAATCTAATTCTAAAAATGATTTATTAATGTATATTGGGATGTTTTGAAATACAAAAGGAGTTCATCTTAACAGTGTTAATTCTTCAGCTAGTGTGAGATGAAGGGTTGACCATCTATTCAAGTCTTGTTTAATTTTTCCATGCAGACGGAAATTTTGTTTATATAGAGCTTTATGTTTACTTGTGATGTTTTACCCAAAGGGATTTGAACTGTTCTGCAATGATAAAAGGTAGGGTGTCTAATCTAATATTATATGCTTGAGAGTTCACTGAAAAGTACACTTTATTCAGATTAATTCTGAGACCGAGATCTTTTGAAGTAGTGGCTAAGACTGCAGGACAGAATTTTCCTGGATTTGTAAATTAGTTGTTCAGTTTCTTTAGTTGTCAAGAGGTTTAATTCGAATGTAGAGCCTGCCTTCTCCATGTAGAGTCTCGCTTGGTAGTCTACGGTTCTTTATCTATTTTAGTAATTTGGGTTTTATCTCTGCTACTTTCCTGGCCGTTTATTTCTGTGGGAAGATTGAGATAATCTGTCCTCTTAAAAAGACCTTAAGAGTTTCCCAGGTATTCCTGCAGAGATCTGGGGGATGTATTTGTTCTAGAAAGAATTTGACTTGTTTGGATATAAATTCAGTACAATTCTCATCAGCTAATAGAAGTGGGTTGAGGTGCCATCTGGGGTGAGTGCATGGGGCTTAGTAATTTTAGCTCCAAGATCATAGGTGCATGGTCAGAGATAACAATAGCATCATTTGCAAGATTTAATCTTAGGCAAGAAGTTTGTCTATAAAGAAGTAATGATCCTTGAGTAACAATGATGTACTGGGTGAGTAGAAGAATATGTTCTTTAATTTGGGTTAAAACCTCAGGGGTTTATAAGTTGTGATCAGTTATAAACTTTGTAATTATTTTTTGCAGTATAGATGCGCCATCTGTGGAGGAAGTCCTATCTAAAAAGTGGATTTAGAACACAATTAAAGTCCCCAGCCATTATAACTTTATGAGTGTTCAGATTGGGAATGGGTGCAAATAAATTTTATAAATTCCTTATCATCAACATTAGGTGCATAAACATTTATCAAGATTTTACAGTTAGATAAGTCTCCCATAACCCTTCAGGATCCAATACTACATCTGATGCTGCAAGAACAGTTCTATGTATGGAATTTCCACACCTCTAGTTTTCTTAGAAAGTAGAATGGAACATTTGGCCAGTCCCGTCTTTTGCACGGAACTGATCCTTGCTTTTTGTGGGTTTCCTGTAAAAATACTATTTTTAGCATTTAGACCTGTTAGGTGATAGAGTACTCTCTCTCTTTAATCCGTGATTCGGGGCCCTTTTAAAATTCCAGCTTACGAGTTAACTGTCCCATCATGGAACACTTATTCTGAGTTTTTATGTCATTTTATAGTCTTTATAATTATAAGACTGAGAGGATGGATTAGGTATAGATCAGGCCTGCTCTTTTTCTCTCCCCTTAACCCCCACCCCCCCTTTGCCTCCCAAGTGGGGGCTAAAACCCACTTCACACAGTCCCAGCCCTCTGACATACCCAGAGACAGAGAGCCAAGCAAAACAAGCTCCAATGCAGCGCGCTTTGGGGTTAAAGATAGAGATATCTAAAAAAAAAAAAAAAAAAAATTTTGCATTAAAATATATATATATAGTCTTCAGCAATTTTAGTGCATTAAGATGATACACCCAGATAATAAACCCGGGGATGGTGTTAAAAATGTCCAGAAGAAGCATAAAAGTCTTAATGCAGTAATAGCAATAACAGTAAACCAAGGGTATGATATTGAACAGTCCTGTTAGGGTGGGGATGAAATAATTAGAAAAGAATAAGAGAGAAAAAAAAAATAATTAACACAATAAAACATAAACAGAGTAGTGCCTAGTAATACTAAGTAATAATGAGAATATATTAGAATATATGCTGATAAAAAACCCTATTTTAAACTAATAGATAGACAAAAGATTATTAAACTTTGCTTTATCATTAACCGCCATGACTCACTATTATGTATCAGAATAGTCCGGGGTCAGCTTTTTAATTCTTTCTGCTTCTTCCATGCGGGGAAGACATAGAATTGACCTGTATTCATTTAGTTTTCCCGATACAGGAGGCTGTATTTGACACTGGCTTGTGACGATGTGGGTTCCTCCACACTCCCTTTGATGTTTGGGGAAACCCCTTGAACCCAACACGTGATAATGTTGCCAGTGAGCTCGCAATGGAGGCAAATTAAGCATCTGAGCAAGGAAGGTAAAAGTGCAAAAGTTTTTTTATTTAAAATCGTAACAAAACAAAACAGTGTTCATAAATAGTGCAGATCTTCATAGTTCATTAAATAAATAACCAAAAGAACGTGGAGTAAACCAATATATAGAAAAAACAACCCTTAAAACGAGGTTAAAATCTTTTTAGGAAGCAGTCTTAAACCAATCAACAAATCTGGTGCTCTTCTGTTAGCTCTCACCTGCTTATCCCGTTTGGGCATCGAGCAGGCAAGACGCCCTGCACTCCTCCTGAAACACACCACGAGACTGGGACCCGACCCCGGGCCCGGGATGGCACTCACCCCAGCCCCGGGAGAACTTGGTTTCCCACAAGCCAGGTCGCCACGTTGGGGATTCCCCCCAAGTCTCGATTTCCGCTGCCTTCCAGGCCTTCATGCGGCCATCCCCTTTCCTGGTCACTCCCCCCCTTGATCGCCAGCGGGAGCGACATCAACACCAACCGAGGTGTCGGCCAACACCCAGCTTCCATGCAGCTGTCCACGGGCCGATCGGCTACCACCACACTCACGCACCGTCTGCTTCCTCTCCTGCTCCCGGGAACCTCCGCCCTCCTTTCCTCTTTCTCTCTCCATTTCTTTTCCTCAACGTTCTTTCTTCCTCTTTAACCACTCAGCTTTTTTTAAATGACAGGGCCACAGCAGTTTAGCATTAGCCTGAGACAATCATGAATGGGCAGTTCCTCCCCGTGCACTAGGTGGGAAACGCCGCACCCTCGGATCGCGGCTCACTATGGCCCCGCTCCTGCCGAGCACATTGATTATTTATTTAAAAAAGGCCTTTACTCAACGAAAGCTGGACCCATATCACCACATGGCTTGCCGTGTTTAATATTATAGAAGGCTGTGTGTTTATACTGTTGCTGGAGAGAAGTCAGGAAGATAAGAATGTGGTTATTTCTTTTATAATATTTTCCTTTTTTTCTGAGGAGTGCCATCACCTTTAGCAAATGATAATCGTTTTAAAACTAACTATAAAAGATCTTGTGGGTCTGTCGGTGTTTGATTTACGCTGTGTAAGCCCCTGATATCTCAGATTCTGCTTTTAAAGTCTTAAAAATTCAGCTCAATTTCACAGGGTTTTTAACTTTCTCAATTTTCAACAGGACCTTCAATTCTGACATTATACCTTCTCTCCCATCTTCTAAAGCAGCCAGTCTGTCTCCCAAATTTTTTTCCCAGTTTTTACATTCAACTGCATTTGCTGCTCTTTTCCTCGGGACTGGCAGCTAAAAGTTCGGGTATTTAATCTCGTGAATGTCTCTTGAAATGCTCCAATTGATCCCGTAAGCTGTTCACTTTAACCCAGTTTCCTGAATGCCTCTTAAATTTTACCCACACCTGTCGCTCGTTACCTCTTACGCAGCCTTTCATTTGCCTGTTGGAATTCCTGTTGCAGCCATTCATTGGCCTGTTTTCACTCTGTTTCAATTCCTGTTTCAGTCTCTCTGTGCCTTTCTTTCTTTCTATTAGCCTTCGCTTATATCTTATGAGCTCAGCGAGCAACACCTTCAGTTCAGATAGTTCAATTATGCTTTCTTGTACCGTAGATGAGAGCGGACTTTGCTGTAGCCCGGGGTCGCCTGCTCCGGCTCGCGGATTTGGATTTAAGCCGCGGACTTAGGCCTTTCCAGTTTTATTGATCTTCTCCATCGAGAGCTATCCCGATCTGCACTCACGATCGCACCTTCTCCCTTTCTCAGCAGGTGACAATGTAGGGACCGTGGTCCCCAGGGGTCGTGTTACCCCCTCTGATCCAGGTCTGTCTCTGAAAGGCCGATCAGAACCGGGCTTGCTGATCGCAGCTTGGTAGCTTCAGTTTTCGATTCTTTAAACCCCTTCTTCTTGGCCATGTTTATAGTCTTACAAAACTGTAAGCAGTCCCTCTCGGTTGAATAAATGCAGGATATCTCAGGATAATAAACAAATAATATGAAAAAAAACACAGCTAGCGGGGCCACTTCAGACGCCATCTCTTGCATCGGACGAGATATACTCTTTTAAACATGGTGGGGGGTGACATGCTGCATGTTTATTAGCATATGCAATTTCACCATGTGACAATCATGTGCAAATTTATATCCATATTCAAATGAAGTTGATGTGACAATAATGGAATTAAACCATTTACATAGTTACACGAAGGTGAACCCCCCAAAATTATTAATTTACTGTACAAATACTGTTAATTTCTAGTTTCAGTAATCTCTAAAACACAAAATAATACTTTAAATTTCCCCCTCATCATCAACTGCCCCGAAGTAAATTAAATTTGTGCTGCAATTTAAGGAGACAAAGGGACAAAATAATATTTAATAAAGTGTGGACTAAGCCCTGGACACAACAGGCAGACATGTTGTATATCCACCACATTTATTTACAATATTTAAAAGTCAATAGTGCCACACAACCCACTTTACCCCAAGTCCAGCCTCTCTCACACTTTGCCTTCCTTCGGGCCCTCCACTGTCCCCCCAAGTTTAGTCCTCTCCTCACCCCACTCCAGCCTGAATGAAGGGAGGGGGCCCTTTATAATCACCCCGGGTGTCTCCAGGTGTTTCCCAGCAATCTTCCACCAACCCCCCCAGTGTGGTGGAAGTGCCGGGCCCTCGGGAAACACTCCAGTGTCCCTGCCCCTTCCCCCAAACATTTCCAGGTGTGGTGGGCCTGAGGCCCAGGGTCTCCAAGGCAGTGGGGCGCATCCTGGCGGTGACCACGGGCCCCTACAGGGTTGAGCTTCCAAGCTCCTAACCTGGTCCCAAAAAAACCAGGGCACACCCTCGTGGTCTGGAGGAGTGCAAGCCCCCCTCCGGTCCTCCCCGGGTGTCGGGTGGGTACCACCCCAGGCACCTGCCACAACAGTAAAGAGAACCAAAATGTCTCAACCCACCATGATCTTGTTGCTTTCTTGATCTCCACACAACTGGATGGCTTTGTTTAAACACCAGCTCCATCGCTGAGTGTATGGTTTCCATATTTTGTTGTATGCTAACATAAGGTCAAAAAGAGCAGCAGGAATCTCGATTGCAAGCAGACGTGGTGAAAAAAACACAAAAAGTTGATAACAGTTTAAAGCCGGGTTTTCAAATACTAAATTAGCTTAGTGCAATCAACTGCTAAAACACATGAAATAGCATATCATTAACAATTTGGCTTGATTATAAAACTTAAAGAAAAAATATTTTAAAGACAAGTGTTTTCTCAGCTGCCGAAAAATAAACAAGTAGCATCTATCTGAATAAACTTTGACAGAGTGCTATACAATCTATCTGAAAATAAAATCCCAAGTATGTGCATCATAGAACAAAATGATGAAATTAAGGGCATATTCAATTTACCAAATTAAGTTTTAAATTGGTTTATGTGTGTTTAAAAAACTGAGCGCTCTTCATTAAAGCAAAGCGTTAACAACAGAGGGCCCTTTGTTCATACAATTACTACCATGGTAACACTACATCAAATTACATTTTCAGCTTTTTTTTTTCCTCCTATAATAATGAACTGTAATAACACAGCGAGACAGCTCTGTATTCTTTCCTTCCTGTTGAGTCTTTGACCTTGGAGAGAGAACACCAAAGCTAAGAAATGTTATTATTAAAATGTAAGTGATTGCATGTATAAAAGTTAATAATTATGAAGAGGTAATTTTACAACTGCTTTACAATCCAGTCATCTACTAAAAAATAGGGCCCTAATGCAAAATTGAATTTTTATATTTCTGTTTCCACATCATATTTCACTAAGATCTTAATCTGGATTCCTGCATCTCATTTCCCATTTATATCCCATTTAACACTCCACTCACAATTCAAGATTACTTATTTACTTTTACCTGTAACAGACATTTCCCAAAAGTGGCACATACAGTATCTTTTATCATTCATGCAGTCAATGAATTCATAATTGATGTATTAAAAGTGTTAACAAAAGAAAATACCTTACCTGGATTTAGGCTTTTTAATCTTATCAGTACAGTAACACATTGCAGAGGGTTTGAAGTGGAGACCCAGACTGTATGGCAGAGGACTTGGGGGCCCAAGCAGGATTAATGTTAATTTTGTATGCCAGAGCAAAGAATAGAGAACTTCTGAGGTCAGGGTTCCATATTTATAGAGAAACATTTTGAAGTACTAACTCCATGGAAACACATACAAAAAAACTGGCATTGTGGGATGACAAGTAGAAGACCCCTAAACTTCTAGTGGGTGGCACCAGGATTCTTTGTTATATGTGGGACTGGCACTAATGGGAGGACAGGCTGCCTGAGGTTGCCTGTCTTTATAGTGATAGCTTGATGCCAGTCATTGCAGGGGCCTTAGAAGAACTCTAAGGGACAGCCTCAGAGCTTCTGGAGCACATTCATAGCCCTGGAAGAACTGCTGAAAATTTTCCCCAAAGATTTCCCCCTTTAACAAGAGTACGAAAGCCCCTTACTGGCCAGATGAGTTTGGTGTAAGGAGGTAATGCAGAATATTTTTGATTTATGAGTCATGTATTTGGGTTTTGGGGTTTAAAACAGACCAGCTTCCCACAACATACTGAAATTTAAAAAAATCAGTCTAGGATAAGAGACTATACAGTATTTAAAATGGCTAAATACGATTTGGTGTATATTGTTTGTAACTATATTAAAATTTACTTGAGTTCCCCCTTTACCCATTAGTTATTCATTTTATAATATACTATATTTTGTTCTGCTTGGATTATTTTAGGTCAGAGATAAATCTTTATTTTTACTATAATGTGTATGGGGTAGCTTACAGATGAAGCAAGTCTGTGATTCACCTTACAAAGACTCAAGACATTCGGAAAGTGTTTGGGGTAACGGAACAGCAGGCAGACCCCCTACCTCCCCAAGTTCCACTGAAAAAAATCCTTCTGCCAGTAGATGGTGGCAGCGAGCCAGCACTGAATTAGGTATATTCTGTCTTGTGCTCGCAGAGCATTATGGTGTGATGAGGACAGAGATGGGCAGTGCTGAATATGTTTGTTGCAGACTTTGCAGCAAGCCAGATAATTGAATAGCTCTACCAAACATCAAATATCTTCATGGGGAAATTCCCATGCTGCTTTGTAAAATGAATTGCTTGTTGGATGTTCTGCAGAAAAGCATGGCGATTGTTGTTTGATGCTCAACCTGCATAAAATCAATTAACATTAACTTATTGTATTATTGGTGAAAATAACAGCAACTAAAACATATTAACTGTGTACATATTGTTCCCCAAAATTTAATGACCACTGGCAAAAAACAGCATGATGTGATGCAAGTAACCAAGAAATGCTTGTTGGTTTGTCTATAATACTCCTATCTGTATCTGATTACCGAAAAAGCTCTATCAGTTTCAGAGATCCTGAAGCCTTTGGAGCATTTAGAATTTAAACCAGGGCAGGATCGATAGTCCATTATAGAGGACACATATACATTTCATTTAGAGAAGCATTTAGACTGTGCACAAAGAAAGGGCGTGCTCTTAGGGTTTTCACAACACTATTTTGGGCGCATTGATGTGGATGAAAATACACAACGCATATATACTGCTCAAAGAAATTAAGGAACACATTGAAAACACATCAGATCTCAATGGGAAAAATCCTGCTGAAAGTTTATACTGATATGGGCTGGGTAATGTGTTAGGAATGAGAGAATGCCACATCATTTGATGGAAATGAAAATTATCAACCTACAGAGGACTGAATTCAAAGACACCTCGAAAATCAAAGTGAAAAAATGATGCAGCAGGCTAGTCCATTATGCTGAAATTTCATTGCAGCAACTCCAAATCGTACTTAATAGTTTGCATGGCCCCACATGCTTGTATGCATGCCTGACAATGTCAGGGCATGCTCCTAATGAACAGCGGATGGTGCCCTAGAGGATCTCCCCCCACATCAGGACCAGGGCATCACTGAGCTCCTGGACAGTCTGAGGGCAGCCTGGCGACATCTGATGGACCTAAACATAATTTCCGAGGTGTTCTATTGGTTTAGGTCAGGCGAGTGTGGGGGGCAGTCAATGGTATCAATTTCTAAATCCTCCAGGAACTGCCTGTATACTCTTGCCACATGAGGCTGGGTATTGTCGTGCCCAGGAGGGGAAATCAGGACCCACTGCACCAGCATAGCGTCTGACATTGGGTCCAAGGATTTCAACACGATACCAATGGCAGTCAAGGTGCGTTGTCAGCCTGTAGACATCTGTTCATCCCTCCATGGATATGCCTCCCAGACCATCACTGACACACCACCAAACTGGTCATGCTGAATGATGTTACAGGTAGCATAACGTTTCTTGTGCTTCTCCAGACCCTTTCACGTCCGTCACTTGTGCTCAGGGTGAACCTGCTCTCATCTTTGAAAAGCACAGGTGCCAGTGGTGGACCTGCCAATTCTGGTAATTTATGAAAAATGCCAATCGAGCTCTATGGTGCCAGGCAGTGAGCACAGGGCCCACTAAAGGACGTTGGGCCCTCAGACCACCCACATGAAGTCTGTTTCTGATTGTTTGGTCAGAGACATTCACACCAGTGCCCTGCTGGAGGTCATTTTTAAGGGCTCTGGCAGTGCTCATCCTGTTCCTCCTTGCCCAAAGGAGCAGATACCGTCCTGTTGATGGGTTAGGACCTTCTGCGGCCCTGTCCATCTCTCCTAGATTAACTGCCTGTCTCCTAAATCTCCTCCGTGCCCTTGAGACTGTGCTGGGAGACACAGCAAACCTTCTGGCAATGGCATGTATTGATGTGCCATCCTGGAGAAGTTGGACTACCTGTGCATGTGACACCCAGTGTAGTGAGAATTAGGATCACCAGCCTACACTCTAGGTGTCTAGTATGTGGGACAGCTGACCAGGATGATGGTGTAAGACAGGAGACACGGACACAGAAAGGGTGGGGTTTTTGAAAAATAAAGTGAGGTTTTATTTACAGGTGCACTTACAGAAAACAAAATAATGTCCTCTGGGAATCTTTATATTAAATACACAGTCCAATACCGCAAAGGACACAAAAACTAATTAACTGGAGCCCAGAAATGACTATATACAGTATTTACAGTTCTTCCTGAAAGTCCCAAATGGAAAAGAATACTGCACACAAACTAGTGAAATCCATATATATACACAAAAGCAAAATGTGAAGCAGTTTTCCCTCCACAGTGATCCAAGTCAGGAAGCTGCTCCTCCAAACAGTGTATAATACAGAATTCACCCAAAATATTCAAAAATACAGAAAAAGTGTATATACAAAAATAAACAGTGCACCACTAACCACAACCCAATAAATACCTCCACCAAAGTTAATGAGATATTTATTTATACTTTGTACATGAAAAGGGGGACAGAAAACAAAAAAACCCCAGGCGGCTGGAGAAAAAATAAAATCTGTAGGGATTCCAGACCATGAGCCCGCCCAGTCCCCTCTGGGCATTCTACCTAACATAAATGAAACAGTCCTCTTTGGATTTAGGGTTCTCACGGAAGGACTTGGTGATGATGATGGTCACGTAGAGTTCTGCCTTTTAATCCATCCATCATTGTTGGGGCATCATGAAACTTTTTAGTAGGTGGACGTGGTGCAGGCCACCACCACAAAAGCGGAAAAAGAAACAGAAAGAGAGTAGGGGTCAGTACAGATTTTAGAGCCACCATGAATAGTTATTATGATGAATTGAACATACAGAGTATCAGGATTAAGTTAAATTGAAGTTATAAAAAGGCCATGTTAAAGTAATATGTTTTCAGCAGTGTTTTAAACTGCTCTACTGTATCAGCCTGGCAATTCCTATTGGCAGGCTATTCCAGATTTTAGGTGCATAGCAGCAGAAGGCCACCTCACCACTTCTTTTAAGTTTTGTTCTTGGAATTCTAGGGAGACACTCATTTGAGGATCTGAGGTTACGCTTTGGAATATAAGGTGTCAGACATTCCATATATACTGATGGGCGAGATTATTTAGGTTTTTTAAACCATAAGCAGAATTTTAAAGTCAATCCTGAATGACACAGGTAACCAGTGTAGTGACATTAAACTGGAGAAATGTGTTGGGTTTTCTTTTCCTAGTTAGGATTCTAGCAGCTGCATTCTGCACTCGTTGCAAACGATTTATGTCTTTTTTGGGTAGTCCTGAGAGGAGTGCGTTACAGTAATCTAGTCGACTGAAAACAAAGCATGAACTAATTTCTCAGCATCTTTCGTTGATATAAGAGGTCTAACTTTACTTATGTTTCTTAAGTGAAAAAATGCTGTCCTAATGATCTGATTAATATCGATTTAAAATTCAGATTACAGTCCCAAAAATTACCCCTAAGCTTTTTACCTCCGTATTGACTTTTAATCCTAATGTATCCAGTTTATTTCTAATAGCCTCATTGTATCCATTATTGCTAATCATTAAGATTTCAGTTTTTTCTTTATTTAACTTGAAAGTTACTATTCATCCATTCTGAGATACAAGTCAGACATTGCGTTAGTGAATCAAGAGAATCGGGGTCATCTGGTGCTATTGATAAGTACAGCTGTGTGTCATCAGCATAGCTGTGGTAGCTCACGTTGTGCCCTGAGATAATCTGACCTAACGGAAGCATGTAGATTGAGAAGAGCAGCGGACCCATTATAGAGCCTTGTGGAACACCATATCGGATATCATGTGTCTTCGAGTTGTAATTCCCACAACTAACAAAACATTTTCTCCTGTCAAGTAGGATTCAAACCAATTTAAGACACTGCCAGAGAGGCCCACCCATTGACTAAGGCGATTTCTAAGAATATTATGATCAATGGTGTCAAATGCAGCACTCAGATCTAAGAGGATGAGAACAGATAAATGGCCTCTGTCTGCATTCACTGCAAATCATTTACTACTTTAACTGAGTGCGTTTCTGTGCTGTGATTTGTTCTAAAACCCACTGAAATTTATCAAGAATAGCATGTTTATTGAGGTGGTCATTTAACTGCATAATGACTGCCTTCTCAGAACTTTACTTAAGAAAGGCAGGTTAGAGATGGGTCTAAAATTTTCAAGAGCCAGGTCGAGATTATGTTTCTTAAGTACAGTAGGGGTTTAACTACAGCAGTCTTAAGACAGTCTGGGAAGACCCCGTATCTAAGTGAACTTACTATGTCAAGAACATTATCAATTAGCACGCCTGATACTTCTTTGAAAAACCTTGTTGGTATTGGATCAAGGATGCAGGTGGAGGATTTTAATTGAGAGATTACTTTTGTAAATCAGGTAAATCTATCCTAGTGAAAGAGTTTAATTTGTTTATAACAGGATGCTGGGGTTTAGGAGGATCCTTAGTGTTGGGGAGACATACTATGTTATTCCTAATATCATTAATTTTTTGATTGAAGTTTAATGCATCTGATTGTAATTAACCAGTAACAACATAATGGTGCACAGAATGGTCAAATTATTCCAAATACCTTAACTGCTTTTAACATTTATACTCTCCTGCACTTTCTTCTTCTTCTTTCAGCTGTTCCCATTAGGGGTTGCCACAGTGGATCATCTTTTTCCATATTGCACCACTTGGAGCAGCTGATCGGAAAAGAATTATGAGTATACCAGCATCAAGCACGCTACCTCAGTCATGCTTCCTATTTGAACTGCTTTTCACATGGCAACGCTTCAAACCTTTCCATATACATGGACCTCTGTGGTTCAGGAAGAGTTTCATCCCAGAGCTCTAAGCACTCAATCAGTCCATCATGTGCTCCTTGTAGAAATGTTTGGACTTATTAGTACAATCACCTCACTGTAAACTTGCACTACAGTTATAATATTGCACAACCTGAGGCACTTTATAAAGCACGATTTACATATGATACGATATCATTTTAAGATGAAATGCAGCAAAATATGCTTATTATACAGATAAAACATTAACTTCATTTAAATAATCTATATGTTAATAATTTAAGGACACGGTGTCGCACGCTAGCAAGGATCTGAGCCCATTCACCCTGCCTCGACTGTATGATTCACTGGATTGGCATGAAGGATGGAATAATTAAACATGTACTACAAAGATATTTCAATGTTCATTAAAAGTTTTGAAGAAACGGCGATATAAGCTTACAGATGTCTTAACGTCTATTACAGAGCTGATTGTGTGGCGATCGGTTTCTTGGAGAAACAAAAGGAAGGACAGGAATTGGAGGTTAGTATGTTTGAAAGAGACAGTACTGCAGGAGCGACCTTAGGCATGTGCAAAGCGCCAATATATATTGAATATAAAACAGAAAGAGAAAATAACGACACAGCTAAAAACACAGTGGCAAATTTTGGCAAAAGTTAAATGCTTGTGTCATGAGACGAGGTGGCTATGCAGTGTCCGCAGACGGACTGGCCATCCACCGTGCATAAGATACCATATTGACATTGGCAGGTGAAGGGCCACCCATTCTTTTTCTCTGCCCAGGGCGCTTAGAGCCTCCCCGAGTACTGAGTACTGCTCCAATAAATTATTTCATTGAAGGTCGTGCACAATCACTGCACCACCGTGTTCCCATGTTTAATGACATGCTTTAACTCCTATCATCATGAAAATGATATCACGTATACATCTCAGTATTTTAATTATTCACAGAGCTGTAATATTACAAATGTAATGGATTCTGTGTCCTGTCTGAGGTAGAGAAAGCCAGTTTAAGAATCACATAGTGATTCACACACATAGAGCACACAGAAGATCAAATACAAAAAGCATTAAGCGTACTAATTTAGTTCATGATGGGATTTGAAAATGGTAAATTAAACGATTTTAAGATTAAGTTTATAATGTTCTACTTTAATGACAAAATAAACTACATGATTAAAGTGGAAATTTTGAGATTAAAGTTGACATTTCATGCTTTTTCCCCACTGCGTGCCTTTTTTTTTCTCTGTACCCTAATAAGCTTTCATATGACAGTCAGACGGTGGGATACAATTCGCCTTTTCACTGCGACTTTGATATGCAACTTTTTATTTCTTTTTTATGCGACTTTGTGAACTTGGGCTTTCAAGTTTCTCCAACACGCTATGTCACTCGATCAGCTTCCTTTTCTTGTTTAAACCACTGTTTAAACCAACAAATAGTATGTTTTTCCTTGCCTCCACTTGGTATTCAGCTGAAATTGTTCTATTTTTCCTTGTGGTTTTCTATTGCCTTTTCACAGAACGCTGAGCTTAAGGGCTATTTATATTGATTTGCATATTCAAAGAGGCGTAATTCTGGGAGGAGTTGGGGGACAGCACATGCGTATATTTCACGCTGATCGATTTATGTAGCGGAAGAATGTGGAAGTTTCGCGATGCATAGATTCCTGCATCTGGATTTTTCTGTGCATAGGCACATTCCCGCTTGTGCTTACCCATATTATAGTGTGAGTTCTCACGACGCGTTATACATGAGGCCCCAAATCACTATCCCAGAAGTTTCAATGACTTGATGCTATAGTCTGATTCAAAAGTGTTTCTTTAATTTTTCATCTCTCTCTTAGACATAAATTTGGCAAATGTTATATAATTAGATTTCTTTGTTGTTGGTGGGAGGGGAGAAATGTTATATATATATATATATATATATATATATGTATATATATGTGCAATGTGTTATAATTCAATGTCTAAGAGACGCTGACAGCTGGTAAGTGCAAGACGCTGACAGCTGGTAAGTGCAATACCAAAACTCCTTTCTTTATTGTCTTTCTTTTTCATTTCTCAGACCAAAGTAATCAAACTCATCTCACAAAGCAGACCACAGCACCTTGCTGCATAATTGAACCCTGTAATTCAATTATAACACAGTGCACATATACTGTATATAACACCTAGTAGTTGTTTTTTCCATTGATTTCCACAACTCAAGTACAGAAGTTCTTCTTGGTTTCAGTTTTAAAGTGGTTCCTATTAATTTCACTGGCCTCCTCAAATATGTGATCCACTCTTTAGCTGCATTCTGCTAGATGTAGTTTATCAATGCCTTTGAGTATTTTAAATACCTGGATTAGGTTTCTATGCAGTCTTATTTGCTTGAGACTAAACATGTTTAATTCTCTGAGTCTGTCAAAGTACAACATGTCCTTAATTCCTGAGATGCATCTGGTTGCTCTCCTGTGCATGGCTTCAAGTGCTGCTATGTCTTTCTTGTTCCATGGTGACCAAAACTGCAGGAAAAACTCCAGATACAGTCTTACTAGTGCATTATATAGTCTAAGCATATTGTTCCTTGATTTATATTTAAGTTATTTTCAATTCAGTTCAGTTTATATGGGATTTATATTGGCTCTATACTTCTGCACTCAACTATTTTGAATATTTTTAAGCCTTATTTTGATGATTCAATGTAAGAAAACATCCTAGGCAGGGTGCTGCTATTTTAATACAATGAAAGACACTTTGGGATTCAGTTCCCACACCATGCTGAAAATGTGAATGAGTAGTAAAGGGTGATAGAGCTAAATGTGATTTTTGAAAGAGTTGACTCACATTGGACATCTTTTGTGAAAGAGAGCATTAGTAAAAGCTAAGAAATTCCAGACAATCTTAGAGATAGAGATAGAGATAGAGATAGAGATAGAGATAGAGATAGAGATAGAGATAGAGATAGAGATAGAGAGAGATAGATAGAGATAGATAGATAGATAGATAGATAGATACTTTATTAATACCTAGGGGAAATTCACATAACCCAGCAGCAGTATACTGATACAAAAAATATATTAAAGAGTAATAAAAATGCATGTAAAAACAGACAATAACTTTGAATAATGTTAGCGTTAACCCCCCAGGTGGAATTGAAGAGTCACATAGTGTGGGAGGAACGACTCCTCAGTCACTGAAGCTCCCTCTGCCTGGAGATGACACTGTTCAGTGGATGCAGTGGATTCTCCATGATTGAAAAGGAGCTTGAATAGCACCCTCGCTGTGCCACAGATGTTAAACTGTCCAGCTTCATTCCTACAATAGAGTATGCCATCCTAACAAGTTTGTCCCGGTGTGAGGTGTCCTTTAACTTTATACTGCCTCCCCGGCACACCACCGCATAGAAGGGCACTCCACAACGTCTGGTAGAACATCTGCAGCATCTTATTACAGATGTTGAAGGAAGCCAACCTTTTAAAAAATATAGTCGGCTCTTATCCAAATACACAACACAAAATATATATATATGCCCACAATGAAGATCTTTTTCTTCTGGCTTTCTTTTCATCAAAATAATTTATGATCCTGTGAAATCTAATTTTCATAGGATATCACTTTCAAGAGGCATTGCTGTTAGACTGTTAAATCTTTCTTGTTGCATTGCAGAACTCAATCTATTTTACACAGCAAAATCCACTCTTTGATAAAGAGTGATGCCAATTACTAATAGTCACAGGGCACCCAAGGACACTGTGTAGTAAAACTCTTGAAGAGAAACAGCAGCACCATCCACAACCAGAGGTGCAAAAAGACAAAGAAGGAGGCGATCACCTAAACAAAAAAATAAAGCATACTGAAGTATTTCTTCATGTGTCAGGAGAAGCCAAACAGGAAAGAAGCAAAGCATCACTTACACTACAACTATAAGTACACCCACAGAACTATTGGTAAATGTAACTTAATAGTTAGGACAATGGCAGATAATGTATTGTAGTATTGGTGTACCTATAACTAAATGCAATAACCTTATGAAGTGTAAGTTGTTGCTGTTGTTAAGTTACATCCTACATCCTATAAGAAAATGCAAAGCAGCATCTCTCTCTGTCTCTCTCTCTCACACACACACACACACACACACACACAGAGAAACTGCTGTGAGGACAGAAATTAAGCCAGCACAGAGACTAGCTGTAAGTGAATGAATGCCACATGCAGGCACATGACTTTTACACATGAATTGAAAGATTAGAATTCATAAGATAAGTGCCTTTTTCTCTAAGAGAGAAAAAAGATCTGCCTAAGGCAAGAGACAGAATTCATAAGTTTTGTTGCTTTTTCTATGGGAGAGAAAAAGTTTAAATAAGCTTTTGTAATTGTAGATTTTATGTTATTGTCTTTCATCTATATAGATCTATATATAACTATATCTATCTATCTATCCATCCATCCATCCATCCGTCCATCCATCCATTATCCAAGCTACTATATCCTAACTACAGGGTCCGGAGTCTGCTGGAGCCAATCCCAGCCAACACAAAGTGCAAGACAGAAACAAGCTCTGGGCAGGGCCACACACACACCAAGAATAATTTAGGATCGCTAAAGCATCTAACCTGCATGTCTTGGACTGTGGGAGGAAACGGAGTAGCGGAGGAAACCCCGAAATATGGGGAGAATATACAAACTCCTCACAGAAAGGACCGGAAGCAAACCCGGTCTCTAACTGAGGCAACAGCGCCCACTCACTGCGCCACCATGCTGCCCGTATTTATAGATAGATAGATAGATTCTTATATATCCATGTTCTATTATCCTTATAAGTAAAATGTATGATTTTGTCCATTTTAACAAGTGTCTCTGGGTTATTTGTGAAAGTCTTTGGGCACATCCTGACCACAACAGAGAAGGTGAAATTGTTAAAGTAGTTGTTTGTAAATTGTACAGATCTCTTCATAATTCTGGAATCTCGGGCTGAACATGAAACAGAGATCCATCACTCAACCTATATTTATCTTTCCATCACTTGAAGGACATCTTGCTGATTTGTGTAATTAATTAATAGTGCTGCCAAAAATAAAGCTGATATTTAATTAATGGTGTGATCATAACTCCAAACTATACTTAAACGCTGCTTTGAAGTTTGATGTATCTTTATGTTCTATAAAATTCACAAGGTCTACAAGCAAGCCAGATGTGACTAATATGTATTGTTAAATCTAAACAGCAGACAAGTCAATCTTAGTATACCATAGTAGTATAAATGTCAAGGCGGCTTCTGTCAAAATTTAACCGAGTTTGTTTTGATGAGTTTAAAACCACCCCCCCTTTTAAATTTGAAGACCGGAAGTCCGCCCCCACCCACCATCTGTTGTTAGTTGACCTTTTTGACCTTTCAGGAAGTCCCCTCCCCACCACCGGTTGTTTTTGTTCCCTTGGATGACCGCCCCGGCCCCTGTTGATTAATGACAGGAAGTCCCCCCCCCAAAACCCCCGGGTTTTTTGGGTGACCTTTAGCCCAGCCATCTTTTTTCCCCCAGGAAACTGTAAAAGGGGCAATTTGATGGATCCCCCCCACCCTCCTTGAACCCCCAACACCCCCGCCCCTCCCGGCCCCCCGATTCCCCATCCCACTAGGGCAAGTTCAAAATGCCCAAGGGCCCCCTTAGGCCCCCCCAACCCATCCCCCCCCCACCATTTCCCCAGCCCCCCCCCCCCTTTCCAAAGAGGTTCGGGCTTGCACCGGGGTCCCTGGACAAAGTTCGGGCAGTTCCTATCCACCCCAGACTGAATGGCCTCCCTTTAAGCCTCACCAGGCACATGATGTCGGCCCCTCCATTTCCTGGGCCATTTTTCGAGGACATAACACACACACACACACACACACACACACACACACACAAAAATTTTGCCCCCGTTCCTGCCAATAGTTTTGGGAAAGAATCCTTATACCCTATGTAACAATTATTTTTTAAAATATCTATCTATCAAATTCGATGCTATATCATTTGTATGCCACTTTTTATTTTTACCTAAGCCCACACAGATCCCCCTTTTCACAGAACCAGGCCATCTCACAGACAGGCTCCGATTTTAAAAAAAGCCTTTCAACATCCCACAGAAAGACAAGCAGTCTTTTGGAAGGGGGAACTGAAATACAAGCTGCCCGGGGCTCTCAGATCAGAAACCCCCCGGCCCCTTTCGCTGGAAATGGCCGGGCCCAAAGCTCTCCCCAAGCCCCCCGGAAAAGTTTGTAGCTGTAAAGCACCCCAGGTCCCTGAAAGGCGGGCGGGATTGTTTCCCAGACCCTACTGAAGCGTCGGCGATTGTTTAACACAGATCCCAAAACCCCACCCCCCCACGCCCCCCTTCGCTGATTCGGCCCGGGGCGTACATGTTTTTCATCAGCTGAACGTGCCCATCCCCATGCGCTTAGCACTCAGATCAAATTCAACCCCCCGGGATGTTTCTTAAAATTTAAAAGGCCATGAAAACTTTAAAACGTGATAACTAGTTGCTATAAGTCCTTTAAACAAAACAGTTAAAAAAAGATGAAAAGGGGTTTTCCCTTTTAAAGCACATTGAGCGTCTAAATGCTAAATGAATTAATATTTTTTAAATTTTTGGTTTAAAATCCCCCCAAAACCAACCCTTTTTACCCCTGTTAATTCCCCCCCTCATGAAGAAAAGGGTTTATTTTTTTCCCCAAAAATTTTTGAATGTTTTTTAATCAGAGCGGATATCTCGGGCCGGTTTTTGGGGTCGGTGGCATTTCCCGCACCCCAAAACGGCCCACCGCGAGCCCTTTTAACCTGGGAGAAAAACAGAATGCGTCTTTTTTAATAAATCTACCAGTTAAAGGGGAAATTTATTAATAAAATTTCCCGGATAACCCTTAACTTTGTGGGGAAAAAAATTTTTTGAAAAAGGTAAAAAAGGTCTTGGGGAGATACGTACAGATTTTTTAAACAAATTTTAAAAATTCCTGATTTTTTAAAGCTCCCGAAAGTGGTCCTAACCGGAAAAAAGGCCATTATACGGATGCCCGAAAAATTTGGGGCACTTTCCCAAAACCCAGCTTTTTGGGTTAAAAAAGTGTTCAGACTGGCCCATTACTCGGCGGGCCCTTTAATCCAAAAAGAGGACACAATCTGGAAAACATCAGGACCCCGGGTAGGGATTTTTTGATTATTATATGCCCCCCAAAAGTATGTTTTTAGGGGGTTTGGATAAACCCCTTTAATTTTTACCTTTTTTATGAATTTCCCAGTTTTTTCCCCAAGGCTTGGTCCCCGGGCAAATTTTGAGCGCATGGCGTATAATAAAAAAGATGGCATTTATATCCATTTTCTGCGTGTACGAGGGATTAATTAAAAATTCATGGGACTGAAGAAACAATTTTTAGTTTTTTCATACCAAAAAGGGTTTTAAATCAAGTATTTTTTGTCTCCCCTTAAAAAATTAAAACAAAACCTCTTTTTAAAAAAATTCTCAGGCAGGGTTTTAAAAAAGCAAAGGGGTTGGGGAAAAGGCGCGGGGTAAAAGGGGTCGGTATTCAAATTTCGTACGAAGGGTTCCTTTTTTGGAAATGCGTACTCTTTGAATGGGTTTTACGGGCGGGGAAAAAGTTTTCCGGGGCCCCCGTTTTAGAAATGCGACTCTTCGAATCGGGTTTAAACTGTAGCAGGGGAAAAAGGTTCGCCCCGGGGCCCGCATTTTTCCCAAAAAGCCCGGGGGATTTAAACATTTTAACATAAACTCTCATTTTTTTAAAACCCTTTTTGGAGACAGCCCAATGATAACGGGATCCAGGAGCATTAGGGGCTTAAGGGAGCAAAAGGGCAACTTTTTTTCCCATTCATTTGGGCCAAATGAAAAAATTATTTTAATTTGGGAATGAACCCCCACAAAGGGGGGTTGTTTTTTGGGTAGTAATAAAATTAAGTTTTTTTAAAAGTAATCCCCCTGCACGGGAAAACAGTTTCCCAAAGGTTTTTTGGGATTTGCTGCGGTCAGGGGTGTTTTTAAATTTTTTTCCCTTTAGCTCTTTTCCCCAATAAAGGGGGCCCGACAAAGGAAAACTTGTAAATACACTTGTGCTTTAAAACGGAGTTTAAAGAAACCCAGGTTTCACCCTTAAGACAGATTATCACCTTAACCCCAGTTTTGTACTTGCATGAAAAAGCATCACTGTTGTTACATTAGCACAAAATTAAATTTTTTTTCCACCAAAAAACTAAAATTATTTCTATTAAAAAAGGTGATAACTGGAAAGCATTTTCACTATTTTAATTAAAAAGTTAAACGAAAAGCTAAATTTGTTTTTGTTTTTTGCTAGGGTCCTGGGGGTGACCCCTTGCCCCTTTATACTTCATGTAGACCTTAACACTTTTCTTCAAAATAGTTCAAATTTTCCCAATTCCTGTAAACTTGGTAATTAGACAGAGTGAGCCCCATAACAGGGGAGAAAAAGTTTTTATGGGTCAATACGGCCCAAAAAAACAAAGCACTGGAAGCAAAACCCCGGTTTTTGCTAGATGTATTTTTTTACCTGGAAAAAGAAGAAAAAAAAAAAAAAAAACTTTTTTATGGTCCCAAAAACCCCAAATTTGTTTTAAAACATGAAAAATAAAAATTTTTAGAAAAAAAAAGCATCAAAAAAGCACCGAAGGACGAAAAAATAAAAAAAACCTTTTTAAAAGGTTCTATTTTTTCCCAAAAAAAGTTTTTCTTGACTGACTTTTTTTAAATGATAACCCTTAAAGCCCAAAAAGGGAATTAGAAACGGGAAATCTGATTTTCCCCCTAGCATATTTTTTTTGGCAAAGAGTTTTCATAACATTTTTTAATTTCCCATTTTTAATTTTTTTTTTTTTAAAAGTAGACCACAAATTCAATATGCCCTTTTTTTAAAATTTAAATTTTTATCCCATAGATGAATTTTATTATAATTATTTAACTTTTTAACTTTTTATTAACCCAAAAATTTATTTTTTCTAAGGTATGGAATGTAAGTTCAATTTATTTTTTTTTGGTTCAATAGATGTATTTTTTCTTTTGGTTTTTTTCACATCTTTGCCCCTTTTTTTTGTTACTTCCCCTTTGGGGGCCACCCCGGTTTAAAACCCATTTGGGGGGGATTTTTTAAAACGCTCGTACTTCAACCCAAATTAGATTTCCTTGGTTATTAAACCGTTCATGAAGGTTCATTTTGTTATAAATTTTTTTTTATCTCTTTTTTTTACTAAACTTTTTTATATTTTAAAATGGGCAGTTATTTTGTTCGGGCCAATTTTAAAAACCCGCATTTTCAAAAAAGGGCCCATAATCACTTTGGTATTTTAGGATGTTTGGAAAAAAAAATTTTTTAGAAATTTGTTAATGCTTGGAAATTACCCTTCCATTTTACATCAGTTATAAACCCCCTGAAAAAAAGGGAAAGGGTTAAAAAGTAGGTTAAGGGCCCGGTACCCACGGGGGCAAGGATTGGGGCAAAGACTGGCCCACTTTAAAGGAAAAACGGGAAAAAAATTTTTTTTAAAATATTTAATAATATTATATGTTTTTTTACAAGGTTTTAAAATTTTCAAAAAATTTTGGGTTTTTTCTTTTTTTAGTTAGCCCCGGGCCATAGGACAGCTATCATTAAAAACTGCCCCTCTTTTTGGAAAAAAGCCCCCTTGGTTTTAGTGGTTTTCCAGGGTGAAGGGGAATTTTTAAAAACCGTGATTCCAAGGTCAAAAAAGGTTCGAAAAGCCTTAAACACAGTAAAAGGACCGGGGGTTTTGGGGGGATCTGTCGGGGAGAGCCACGTAGACATTATTTTTCCCAAAAATGAAAACTTTGGGACCCCATATCACAAATAAAAGATAAAAAAACAAAAAATTTAAAAAATTTTGCCCAGAGGAGATTAAAAACAAATTAAGACCGGATAAAAGGGGATACCCCAAAATCACAGCAACACAACAAAAACCCTTTTCCCGGGATATATTACCCATTAAACTGTCATCTTTTCCAGTTCCAGGGTTTTTTGAGTTGGGGAAAAACGTTTTTTTAACATCTGTATATGGGGTTGTTTAAAATGAGGGTTATTGTTAGAATCTTATCTGGAACTAAAAGTCGGGGTTTGTGTTCCCCCCGATTCAGGAAGAATATTAAATATTGGAGTTTAGAATATAACTGTTGGAAAGGACATTTATGCCAAATAAAAAATAAAGTTAAATGAAAAAAAAATTTAAACATAAAAAAGTGGATTTAAAAAGGAAAGGTTTTCAATTTAAAAAACTGCTGTGATGTATAAAAAACATTGATAGGTGACAAAACCAGCAAAAAAAAAACCCCTTTTGAAATAAATAAGCTTTTTGCGTAGTCTGGAATATTTAAATATGTTTTTAAAGAGTTCTTTTTTTTAATAAAACAAAAAGGAAAAATTTAAAAATAAAAAAGAAAACCCAATAAAACACAGAAGTATCATTTTAATGATATAAATTTTTAGTGTTAAGTTTTAAATTAAAAAAGGGGATCTATTTATAAGGATTATTTAATTTGAAAACAAAATGTTTGGGTTTTGCATTTTGCTTTAAATTCAATATTTTGAAAAATTTTAAGAATTAAAATAAAAGACAAACCTATACACTTAATAACAAATATTATTGGATGCAATAGGGTATCCCCGGATCTCTTTTTTTTTTTAACCCTTTTTGACGGGGGAATTTCCACCTATATTGAAAATGAACAGCCCCCAAATTTTAAACGAAAAAAATATAATCAAAAAATTTTTTAGAATAGGGCCCCGGGACAAACCCCAAATGTTTCCCGCCCCAACTAAAGGGTCTTTATTTAAATTTGCCGAACTTCCTTGGGTGTTATGGATCTGGGAAATTTGGAGTGCAAAAGATTCTAGAATCTTTTTGAAATTGTCCATATTTTGGGAGATCTAGCACCTTTAATTGGGTTTTAAACCCCAGTCATAGGACATGATGTTCAAAATTCCCCTTAGGGTTTTTCAGAAGAGATAGGAAAAGGCGGTTGTGTGTTTTTGTATTAACTATTCACAATGACCATACCCCCAACCTTGGTTTTTTTTTTATGCAGAAGCATTTAAAGACCAATGAGAATTTTAAAATAAAAATGTTCTTGAAAAAAGGAGGCCCAATCGGGCCGGTGGGGGGGGGAATCTTTTTTAAAAGGGTCTTTCCCCCAAAGCGGCCTGGTTTTTTGGGGCTAAAAAAAAATTTTTCAACAACGTGTTTTAAACGGTTAACAATCAACATCTCCCGGCTATGCCCCTGATCAGGATGATGGCCCAAAGGACCGGGCGGCCACCCCGATGGCCTTTTTTGGGCCTGGGGCCCATGGGCCCCGGGCCCAGTACTCGCCCAACAGCTAACCTCCAGCCCCCAACCTTTTTACCCCAGACCTTCTTATGCCTTAAACCCGACAGATCTAGGATCCTGAGCCCCAGGTACCACCCATGGGTGATATGTATTGGTGGGATCGTTTCCTGGAAAACCCCTTTGCCGGAGTAACAAATTTTTTTTGTATCTGCTAATGATGTTCCAGGGCCCCCTAGCGGGGAAGGGGGAGAACCCATTCAGGCGGGAAAGGAATTTGGAAGGGAAACCACCCTTTTGGAAAATATCACCCAAGGATGGGATTATGCAGCCCGGGCCCCTGAACAAACTGGCGGACCCTGTTTTGGAGACATTTAAAAGGGCCCTAAATTAGCTTTCAAGAGTTTGTTTTGCCCCTCCCGGATAAAATAACTTGGGACCAAAAAAGTCCCGGGGCGGGGATTTTTAAATTAGCCCAAACCCAGCCAGACCGCCTTTACGGTCTTTTTTGACATTTTGGCCGGCTCAGCAACAGCCCCGTCGGGTTTCCCAAAAACCCGGGGCCCGGGAGCCCTAATAAAAGACCCCTTGCTGCTTCAACATTTTATTTTTTTCACCAGATTCACCCCCCTTTGTAAAAAGTCCCCGCCGATGATTAAAATTTTTAACAGTCTATTCATGAGGATTGTTAAACATGGATGCTGCCCTTTACTAAAAAATACCGAAAATAGCTGAGATTTTCTCAAACCCCATTTTTATGGACCTAATAGGTCTGATGGCCCCTTTTAAGGTTTTATGGGTTGGCCCAAAAAAACGATGAAGTGCCTGAACCGAATGTCCCGGTGAGACCCCAAATTTTTTCGCTTTTAATCCTGTTGTTGTAATATGTTTTGAATTTTAAAAAAACCTCTTTAAATTTTTAAATTATTTTTTTTTTGAAAATGACCAATAAAGTACCTTTTGTTTTTTAAATTTTAAACCCTTAATTTTTTTTGTAAAAAGGATGGAAAATTGTTAAAAAAATTTTTTTATAGCCCACCCAAACCAGGCGGGAAAAGATTTCTTTAAAAAAGGAGACTCCCCCCCCCGGCCTGTTTTTGGGCCCCCCCCTTTAAAGGGAAGAACACATTTGATGGATGCCCTTTGGGGGGTCTGTGAAAGCTGCAAAAAAAAAACCTAAGGTCCCGGGGAGTATGGTCTTGTGAATAGAAACAGAACACAAAACGATTTTCCCCTATCTCTTCTAAAAAACCCAAAGGTAAATTTTTTGGCATAAATGCCCCATGACTGGTTAACATTGGGACACAGGGCTAGATTCCTTAATGGACCTTTGAAAAGGTTTCCCGGGAATTTTTAAAACCTCCATTCGAGATCCAAAAGCCCACAGGAAGTTGGAAAATTAAGAAAAGCCCCTTTTAAATTTGGTCAGAACGGGTTAGTGCCCAGGTCCATATTAAAAACATCTTGATTATATCATTTCTTAGCTTGGGGGCCCTTTGTTCTTTTTTCAATATAGGTGGTATATTTCCCCTGTCAAAGGTTAAAATAAAACAGGGGCCCGGGGATACCCTATTGCACCCTTAATTATTTTTTAAATTAAGTGAAATGGGTTTTTTCCGCATTCTAATTTTTAAAAGGGTATAAAACCCTATTGTTAATTTAAAACAAAAAAAATTTCATTTTTTTTTATAACAAAATTTAAAAATAATCCTTATAAATAGACCCCTTTTTTTGAAAAACCCTTTAAATTTAATTGATATCATTAAATGATACTTCTGTGTTTTATTGGGGGTTTATTATTTATTTTTTTTTAATTTCCTTTTTTTTTTTATTAAAAATGAACTCTTTAAGAATATTCAGACATTCAGACAAAACATGCCCAAAAGCTTATTTTTTTCCCAAAGGTTTCTTTTTTTGTTTTTTTTCCCCCTTATCAATGTTTTTAACATCACAGCAGTTTTTCAAATTAAAAAACCCCTTTTTATAAATCCATTTTTTCCATTTTAATTATTTTTTTTATAATTAACTTTATTTATTTTTTACATAAATGCCCTTACCAGCCCCAGTTATATTCAAACCCTTAAATTTAATATTTTTTCCTGAATCAGGGAACACAAACCAATTTTATTTCCCAGATAAGTTTCCCAAACAATAACCCCCTTTAATCAACCCCATACTAGCAAAAATGTTAAAAACTTTTTTCCCTAACTCTTTGCAACCCCGTGGAACTGGAAAACAGATGACAGTTTAGTTGATAAAAATACCTCAGAAACGAGGTTCGGGGTTGTAGTGTCCGGGTGTTTTGGGGGGACCCCTTGGGACCCGGGTCTTAATTTTTTTTTTTAATCTCCTCTGTGACTTAGTTTTTAAAAATTTTATTTTTTACTATCTTATATTTGTGATAGGGGGAAGTCAATGTTACATTTTGGAATAAAAATTTGTCAAAGGCGAACTCTCCCCTGACTATAACCCCTGCACAAACCCTGGTCCTTTGATTTCGTATTAAAAGGTTTTTGGGACACTTTTTGACTCGGAATCACAGTTTAAACAATTCCCTTCACCCTGGGGCTCCCAAAAACCCAAAAGGGTGCCACAAACAGGGGGGAAAAAAGAAGTTTTCAATGAAAAGCTGTCCTATTAACCTGGACTAACTAAAAGAGAAAAACCAAAAGTTTTAGAAAATTTTTTAACCCTTTTAAAAAACACATATAAATATTATGTAACTATTTACAAAAAAATTTCCATCCTGATTTCCCCAAACGGGGTCCAGTATAACCCTAATCAGGGGTTTTTGTAGTGTACAGGCTCCTATAACCTTTAAAAACCATTTTATTTTTGGGGGTTCATAACTGATGTAAAATGGAAGGCTATTCCCAAAAATTAACAGAATTTCTAAAACTTTGTATTATACAAAGATCCAAAAAGCCCCAAAGTTTTAGCCTGTTGATGAAAATTTTTTTAAATTTAAAAAGCCTGAAAAAAATAACTTTTTTCATTCAAAATATAAAATTTTAGTAAAAAAGAGACTAAATAAATTTATAAAAAAATGGAAAAACCGATAAAGGGGCCCGAAAAACCCAAAGGGGAAATCTAATTTAGTTTGGGAAGTGCCACAAAACCCGTTTTACAAATAACCCCCCAAAAACCGTAGTTCTCAAATTGGGGGATGGCCCCTAGGGGCGAAAGTAAAAAAAAGGGGGCCCAAAGTTTGTGAAAAAAAAAAAGAATCAAATATAAAAAAACATCTATTGAACAAAAACAAAAAAAACGAACTACATTTGATACTAAAAAAATAAATATTGAGTTAGATAAAAGTTGATGTTAAGTAATTTTTTAATAAAATACATCTAGGGAAATCATTAATTTTAAAAAGGACATATTGGTAATAGTGGTCTATTTTTCAAAAAAAAAAAAAAAAACTTTAAAGGGGGCTGTTTAAAAACTGTTATGAAAACTCTGTTAAAAAAAAAAATATGTTAGAAGATACGATTCTCCAGTTCCTACCCATTTCCCTTTTCGGACTTTATATTTTGGCTATTATCTTTTAAAAATGAGATCAGTCAAAAAAACCCGGTTAAAAAGAGGGGCAGAACTTTTTAAACAAGGTTTTTTTCTTATTTTTTAAAATCCCCTTTACAAAGTTTTTTTTTAGATGTTTTTATTTTCTAAAGATGTTTTTTTTTTCATGTTAAAGCAACTGGTCATTTTATTGACTACAAAAAATGTTTTTTTTTTTTTTTTTTTTTTTTTCTTCTTTCTCCAGGTAACAAAATACATCTAAATCCCAAGGTTGTGTATTAAATTCCCTTTTGTTTTAGGGCCCTGTGTATCGGGACCTATAATATTTTTTCTTTGCTTTTATGGAGTTTCACTTGTCTAATTCCCCAAGTTACGGGAAATTTGGGGAAAGTGATGAACTATTTTGGTAAGAATATGTTTTAAAGGTCAAATAAGAAGAAAAAAGGGCACAAGTTCCCCGGCCCCAAATTGGGAAAAAAACAAAAATCAAAAAGGGGGCCGTTTAATTTTTTAATTTAAAAAATAGTGAAAATGTTTTCCAGTTATCCCCCGTTTTAAAATAGAAAAAATTTTTTATTTTTTTTTGGGGTAGACAGAAAATATCAATTTTGTGCTAATGTAACAACGGGAGTGCTTTTACATCCCGTCAAAACGGGGTTTGGGGGGGTAATCGCCCTTAAGGTAGAAACCTGCTTTCTTAAATCTCCCTTTAATGCCAAATTATTTACAGGTTTTCCTTTTAAAAAGGCCCCTTATTTATAGAAATGACCCAAGGGAAAAAAATTTAAAAAATCATCACTGCCCGCAGCAAATCCTAAAAACACGTGGAATCTGTCTCTTTGTGCAGGGGGATTATTTTTAAAATAACTTAATTATATTACCCTTCGTCAAAAACCCAGGCCTTTTTGGGGGAAATTTTTATTAAAATAATTACTTTTCATTTAGGGGGAAAAGGGAATAAAACACATTTCCCCTTTATGTCTATTAAGCATTTTTAATATATGCTCCTGGATCCCGTTATCTTTGGGAGGCTGTCTCCAACCGTTTGTAACAAATGAGAGTTTATAAAAGAAAGGTTTGATATCCCAGATTTTTTAGAAAATGAAACCGGCAGACTTTCCCCCTGCTACAGTAAGCCCGTTTCCCAAAGAGACGATTTCACAACGGACCCCTTCTGTACGTATTTCCCGGAATCTGACCTCTTACTACCCCCACCCTTTTTTAAAAACCCGGGCCTGCGCTTTTAAACCATGCCTGAGTATTCTCAGAAAGAGGCTCTGTTTGAATTTTCGACGCCGAAAAAAAACTACTTGATTGTAAAGCCCTTTTCGGTTTTTAAAAAACCCAATATTGTTTGCTTCAGTCCTATGAATTTGTACATTAATCGTCGTACACGCAGATAGATGGATATAAATGCTACATCTTATTTTTCCCCCGCCTGTACTCACAAGACCAAAGCGAAAACGCACTTGAGAAAAAATTTGGGGAAATTATTCATAAAGAATAAAATATAAGGGTTCATCCATCCTTTTTCAAAAAACATACTTTTTTTGGCGCTAATAAAAAAACCCATCCCTGACCCCGATTTTTTCCCCCCAGATTCGGTGTCCTTTTTCAGTTTTAAACCCGGCCTCCCGAGTAATGGGACCAGTCTGAACACTTTTATAAAACCCAAAAGCTGGGTTTTTTTGGAATGTCCCCAATCTTTTTAATCGGACATCCTTATAATTTTTTGCCCGGGTGTCTAGGCACCACTTTGGGCGGACGAAAAAAGTGGAATTTGGTTAATAGATTTTTTTTAAACATCTGAAACGTTTTCCCATAAAGCCCTTTTTAAATTTTCAAAATTTTTTTCCGGCCGGGGTTAAAGGGGTTTTACCCGGGAATTTGATTAAAAACCGTTGAAATTTTGGGTAGATTTGTTTAAAAAGAGCATTTTTTTGCCCCGGGAGGTTAAAGGTAAAAGGGCCCAGGCCTTTTTATGATGGGGAAGTGCCACCGTTTCCCCCAAAGACCACAGCCCGAGATACCCCTCTGATTAAGGCATTCAAATTTTTGGGAAAAAATTCCCCCTTTTTTTTCATGGGGGGAGGTTTAAAAGGGGGAAAAAAAGGGTTGGTTTTAGATCGTTTTTAATAAAAATTTAAAAATATTAATTCATTTAGCATTTGGACGTTCCAATGTGTTTTTAAAAGGGAACCGCTGCATCTTATTTAACTGTGTGATGTTTAAAGGACTTATAGCGAACTAGTTATCACTTTTTTTACTTATCAGGGGCCCTTTTAAATTTTTTAAGAAAACATGCTTCGGGGGATTGAATTGTGTATCTGAGTGCGGGCGCATGGGGAGGGGGGGGTTTACGTTCATTAAAAAGGTGTTTACGTACGCTCCGGGGGACCGAAAATCCCCCGCCGGGGGTTTCAACCTCGCCAGCCCCAGGGACATACAGGGCAGTTTACGGCTACGATTTTTTGGAGGCTGCGAAGGCTTCGGCCTTGACCATTTCGGGGCCCGGGGGGCTGTCTGATCTGAGAGCCGGAAGCTTGTATTTGTGTTGGGGCCTGCACAGGAGCGGGCTTGTTTTTCTGGGGGATGTTAAAAGGTTTTTTAAACTGGAGCCTGTCTGTGAGATGGCTGTTGTTCTGTGAAAAGGCTTGATCTGTAAGTGGGCTTGGGTAAAAAAAAAAAAGTGGCATAAAAAAGGGGATAAAAAGCATCGATTAGATAGATAGATATTTTAAAAATAATTGTTAAAGATATAAGGATTTTTCCCCAAAAAGCAATATTGGCGGGAAACGGAGCATGTGTGTGTGTGTGTGTGTGTGTGTGTGTGTGTGTGTTTTTTATGCCCTTTAAAAAGGGGCCCAGGAGGGGGGGGCCAGACATCATGTGGCGGGGTGAGGTTTGGAGGCCATTCAGTCGGGGGGGGGATGGATAGGAACATGCCGGGAACTTGTCCGGGGAAACCCGGCTGCGGGATGCCTAAACCCCTTTTTGGAAGAGGGGGGGGGGGCTAAAGTGGGGGGGGTGGTGAGGGGTTCGGGGGCCTAGGCACCCCCTTTGGGATGTCTGAATTTTCCCCCAGTGAGATGGGCAATGCAGGTGGCCAAGCAGGGGGTGGGGGGGTTAAAAAGGAGGGGGGGGGCATCCAAAAATTTGTTGACATTTTCCCCGGGGGAAACAGATTTGGGCTAAAGGTCAACAAAAAACCGGGTGGGTTTGGGGGGGGGACTTTGTCATTAATCAAAAGGGCCTGGTCATCCGGTCAACAAAAAAACCCCGGTGGTGGGGGGGGTACTTCCAAAAGGGCCAAAAAAGGGGTCAATTAACAACAGATGGGGGGTTTGGGGGGCGGGATTTCCCGGTCTTGTTTTGGGTGGTTTAATCTCATCAACCCAAACCCTCAAATTAAAATTTTTTTAGCCTGACTTATACTTTTTTAACCGGGGAAAAAAGGACTTTTTTGTTCTTCTTTTTTCCCAAAAACCAAAACCCCTTTTTTCATTCGTCCCCTTTTTTGGTTTAGATTTCAGCCACTCTTTTTTCCCAAAACCCGAAAGGAGAGGATTTTTTTGGGAAATTTCGTCCAATCAGTTATTTTCCCCCCCACCATAGCAACCAATGCCCAGAGAGTCCTAACTAAACTGCTATGCAAAGAAAACAGAATTATTTGCAAATTACATTATGTATGATTAATAAGTTACTATTAGTGTTTTTAAAAATTTTTTTTTCCATTGCTTAAAGAAGGGAAATTAATAGAAAGCCTTTAAAACCCTGCCGGCCCTGTTTTTTAAGCAAGTTTGGTAATTTGAGGGAAATTGTCTTGTGGTTTTTTTCCCAAAAAATAAAACCAGGGACTGGGACAGTCATTTTTTGGGGTATACGTTTATAGTTGAGTCCCAAGCTCCATTTCCCCATATAGTACCCCCCCCGGGCCCTGTTTGGGGAATTAAACCCAAAAACATTGAAAAATTTAACCCCAAAGTTAGTTTGCAAAAAAAATGTCACCCAGACAAACATTTATCTTTACATTTTCATTAACGGAATGGGGGGGGAGTGGTAGAAAAGTTGCCCCCAGATTGGGAGCCCCGGGTTCCCCCCCCGGGTCCCCCTGCGGGGAAATTTGCATTTTCTCCCGTTTTCTGCGGGGGTTTCCTCCGGGCGCCCCGGGTTTTCCCACAACCAAAGACATGCAGGGGGGTGGTTTGGGGCGATTCAAAATTGGGCCCTAGTGTGTGGGTGTGTTTGTGTGTGCCTGCGGGGGGTTTAAAACCCTCCCCGGGTTTAGTTCCTGCCTTGTGCCCTGTGTTGGCTGGGTTTGGGCCCAGCAGCCCCCCGTGCCCCCTTTTTCCCGGGATTAAAAGGGGTTAAAAAAATGGAGGGATGGATGGTTTTTTCTTAATTCTTTTTTTCATTATAAAGTTACATACTAAAATTATAGAAAAATCAAAAAGTTTTTTAATTTATTTAAAAAGCAACCCCCCCTTGATTATAGTAAAACAAACTAAAAAGGTGGGCCCCCCTAGGAGTGCTTTTCCCGAAATACATAAATCACCCTCCCCTTTAAAGAGGCCACTCTTAGGTGCAAAAAGAAACCCCCTTATTAAATGAAATTTGAACCCCAATGGCCCACTGCCCGTTCTAAACAGATACTGTATATAATGAAAAGAAGACTTTTTACTTTTTCCCAAATGCAAGAATACTTGTTTTGTAATTTTAAAAAAAAAAAGGAAAAAACTAAAAAGGGTTTTTTGTACTTTAGAAAAAAAAAACAGCAATAATTGGTCATTATGGAAATACAGGTACAGTATTTTGCCAAAAGAAAACCAAATATTTGTAAAAACCCCCTTTGGGCCCAAATTTTTTATAAATAAATGTCAGTATCTGATTCAGCCCCTTTTTAAATTTTTTTTTACTGGTACTCCATGTTTTAAATTTTTAGACATGTCCCCGGGCATTTTTTTCCCTTTTGGGTTTTTCAAGGCACCCGTTCTTTTTGACATTTGCATGATTATGTGACAGCGGGGTGGGCTGGCTGCTTTTTTCCATATTACAGGGAAGACACATTAATCCCCTTTTTTGGATTGTTGTCTTGAAGAATCACTGTGCATTCAACAGTATGCATTTTTAAAAAGATTTCTTTGAAACAGTTTATCCTAAATTGGTTAAAACCCCAAATTTTTAAATTTCAAAAAAAAATTTTTTAACTGTCAGTTCATTAACTTTTAAAACAGGGGGATGAAGGGGGAAATCAATGACTTCCTAAATACAAATTTTTTGATGAATATAAAAAAGAATGGTAAGCTATATTTTTTATAGCATAGCTGTAATGGTGGAGTATAAAATAGAAAGGAGTTCCATCTTTTAAAATTTTTGCTTTTTGCACAATTGCTAGGAAATCAAAAGGGAATCTGTGGATAACACTGTGGTCACACATCCTTGGGAGAATGGCGTTAATTCTCCCTTTGATCACTCCCCAAAGGGGTTTTACACAGGGGGGGGTTTGATCCCCCCTGACACATGAGGTACTTCTCCCAAAATTTCCAAAAGCCCTTACAGATTATGTTGACTGCTAAGCCCTTTTTTGGGCCCCCTGGGATAGTTTGTGGCATGACTGCAACCTGTTTTGTACAGGTAACCTTTTTAGTTTTAAATTTTTTTTGGGGTTTTCCAACACTACCATCATAGATATACTACAACAAGGAATAAAATTTAAGCAATTTGGGGGAAGAGATTGATGTTCCCCCTTTAAAAAATTTTCCCAAAAAGCAAAAAAAATGGGAGAAATTTTAAAATATTTAATTAAAACACCAGAAATTTTGGGCGTTTTTTTTTAGAAAATTTAAAAAATGATTGTGCTAACATTTTTAAAAGGGCCCTTGTGAAGTTTTTGAATCCCAAAAAACCTAAAAAAATTGGTTAAACCCCAAGGAGTCTTCCAGTCTAAACTTTTAAATTATTTTTGCTGTATCTATGGTTAGGCTCTAATTTGGAAATTGATCCCCAAAAACATGACGGGGTTTTTGGGTACATCAGACTTCCCCAATACAAATAAATTACCCCGGGAACCCCAAAAAGGATTTCCCCAATAGGTATTTGGCTAGACAAGTCCTTCTTCTTTTTCCCCTCCCCTTTTTCGTTTCCCGGGGATTTGCTACAGTGGATCATCTTTCATATTTTTTTTCCCCCCATCTTGTTCTGTTCCAACCATCACCGATGTCCTCTCTCACCACATCCATAAACCTCCTCTTGGGTTTTTCCCTTTTTTTTATCTGGCAGCTCTTTTTAACACCCCTTTTTAGATACCAGCATCTCTCCCCCGACATGTCCAAACCAAGAACCCTCACCTCTCTGATTTTTGTCCCCCCAAGTTTCCAACCTGGGGCCCCCCCAATGTACTCTTTTTAATCCTGTCCATCCCTGTCACACCATTTTTTAATTTTCCAACATCCAGCTCTTTTCCTTTTCCCGGTCAGTGCCACTGTCTCCAACCCCATAAAACTGGTCCACTACCTTCCTGTAGATTTTCCCCTTTTCACTTTTTGTTGAAAAGCCTGTCACAAATTCTCCTGACACTGTTCTCCCCCTTTTCCCCCCCTCCCTGCACTCTTTTTTCCCTTTTTCACAACCCCAACTCTGTCCCTGTTGATCCCAAGTTTTTACTTGACTAGACATTTTCCTTAGGGAGGTAAAATTCATCAATGTAAAAAGATGTATTGACCCAAAATATCTTTTGAAAATATTGTTAACATATGACCTAAAAAAGAGCTGGTGTGTTAGCAAGACTATCACAAAGTATTTAGTTTCCTCTGGGGGAAGTGGTATTAAAGCCTTTTTTTGTATTCACCCCCTTTTTTTATCTTAATTAAGTTGTAAGTGCCCCTTTAAGCAAGAATGGAAACAGTGGAATGGTAATTTGATTAAAAAGAACAGAAATTGGGATAAGAGTTCTTTAATTTGGCTTTGATTAATCAATATAATGACTAAAGGGTCTTTTCCCTTTTTTTTTCAATGAAGAAAAGTCCTGAAATTAATTGGACTAGTACTGATATAATTGTTCCTAGCATCTTGGGCTCAGGATAGAGAAATAGATGCCCCCGGAAGAAATTTTTTATGCACTCATAAGCCTAGTATAGAAATTTTTTGGGGGTTTTTTGTTAACTAAATACTTTTGTAAGTCTTCACAGGGTTTCCCCGGGAGTTGAACAATAAAAACTACCCCAAAGATTTTTTTTAATTAGATGATGCAGTTTTCACACAGGAATTATTCCTTGAGACTATGTTGGTATTTTACCAATCTATTTTGTAGATTATTTATGAAAGGAAAAAATTAAAAAGGACCTTAGAATAAAAGCTGGGGTGGAAACGGGAGTAATTGATAAAGATATTACTTTTTTATGATAAAGTGGCCCTTTGGGGTTTTGGGGGCACATTTTAAATAAAAAATTTGGCCCACGAAGTGCAGTGGGGCACTTTCGTGCCCCTTTGGTCGGGAAATGATGTAGGCTCCTGGCTGTTTTGGTATCCTGGAAAAGTAACTTACCCAAGGTGCCTCATTATTTTTTTGGGGGTGGGGGCCCGCCTCACAGCTGTCCCCCCATTAGCAGTGGCGAAGGGAGAACCCCACATGGAGCGGGGGTGAATACAATAGACTGGCTCCCAAAAAGGAAAAGGGAAAAAAGAAAAGGGGGGAAAAAGAGGGGGGAAAAAAAAAAAGATGGAGGGGTTTGCGCCTGTGCTGAACGGGAGTCAGGCAGATGATAAAATTAAAATTTTAAAGGGGCTGTATGAACAAGAGACTGTGGAAGACCCTTTACTGAGTGCCTACCTGAGAGTAGAAGGGAATTATAGGGTGTTGTTCCTGCAGACCCCAAAAGGATTGATCTGGCGGGGCAAATGGCAACCTAGCTTTAGTTTGGGCTGACTGTCTTTTGGTTTTTAAACTTTGTTTTTTTTTTGGGTTATTTATTGGGCTTTTTTTTAACCTCCCCCTACCCCTTTTTATAGATTATTTATTTTTTGGGAGTGTTTTGAACAACAAAAAGTTTTGTGGTTAGTTTTCTTTTCCCTCCCTCAGGTATTTTTTGAACTCCTCATGAAAGTGGGAATTTTTTCTTTTTATCAGAACAGATGTCTGCCCCAACTGAAAATATACAGTTGTTCAATTTATAATCACCAAAGTTTTATAAATTAAAGTAAGAATTTTCTATCATATGTAAAAATTTTTTCCCAATAGACATTTTTGGGTTTTTAAACTGATGCCAATGTTATAATTAATTATTTGGGATTATCTTCTGAAGGATATGCTTCTGTACTATTAGGTCTTTTTTATAAATGTACATTTTAATACCCCAGGTGTATTTTTTGGGGTTTTAACAGATGGCCCTTTCAAAGTTCTCATGCCGTTGAGTCTTGACAAAATTTTTATGTTTGAATGCATAACGGGAAACATTTGCCTTTCCCCTTTTTAAAGGTTAGCTTTTATCTCAAATGTGTTTTAATACACCTGATTGGATGAGTTGACTTTTTCAGTGGGCCCAAAACCAAAAAAGGTTTTTAACTCAGGAGTTCATTTGTTAAGTGGCCACCCTCAAAAAAAGGGTGGCATTTTAGTTTTCCTTCCATTTAGGAAAATACTACCTTGCCCCCAAAACAAACCCCTGCAACACCTTCTTCATCTTCTTTTTTTAAAAACTAATCCATTTTTAGCCCAACCCAAATTAAAGTTTATAGTGTCATTTTGACCACATATTATTGATTTCCCAAATTTCCCACTTTTCCCTTTTCCCAGTTAATATTAACCTTTATTTAAAAGGAACACAAATTTTCCATCCAAAAAGCTTCATGGGGGGCTCATTTATCTTTTAAATCTTATAAAAAATTTAAAACCAAAAAAAAGAAAGCAAAGCTGACTCATCCCCCCCCTTTACCTGCAACTATCATTTTAAAGGGGTGAATTGTGTTAGTGCCTTGTTTGGGATGTTTTGCCACAACTTTTAACATTCTGGTTGATTGGGGAAGCATTACATTTCTTTAAAATTAAAAAAATTATATCAGCATGGGTGACTAGTAGCATTTAATGCTGACACCCTTTCCCTAAGGGGCTTATTTACAAAAATTAAAAAAAAAATTGTACAAACCTTTTTCCACTACTCTTCAAAGCAACACCCTGGGGTTGGAAACCCTGACCATCATCATTTTGTCCCTCTGGGTGTCCAACCTTGCTGCTGAAGTCCTCCCAATTTTAAAATTGGAAATTCTCAAGTTGCCCCATTTATAAATTGGGCATCTTCTTTTCACAATTTTTCCCCTATGGATTTTTCATCCCAAATTAACAATTGGGAAAGGGGTCCTACTGTTATTTCTTTTTAAACTGTGGATTAAAATGCTTGTTGAAGCTGTTCCTCTAAGTTCCTGTAATCGAGCTTTTTGGTCTTTCTCTCACCAGATGAACATCCATCATTTTAGGTACAGTCTTTTCCTTTTATTACAACGAGATTGTTTTACTTTATACCCGACTGGGGATGGGGTGGGGGGGGAATGGTTTTTTGGGGGAAAGGGTTTGTCCCGGGTCCGGGGGCCGTTTGATTTGCCATATTTGGAACTATTCAATGAACAGGGTTTATAACAAAAAAAATACTTTTCCCGCCCAAAAAATCTTAAAATACTTTGATGTTTTAGCATTTGGATTGGAAGTTGAAGTGTCTAGTGTTGGGTGTGGGAGTAATTCTTTCTAGGATTTTCCCATCCCTTTAGGTTAAATCTTCCAGAGAACTCAAGTCAGCTGTCACAATACTATAATGTTGGCAATTGAAAATTATTAGCTTTAAAATACATGGAATTAAATACCCTTTCTAATATTCCCAAAAATTTTCAACCAGTTCAGCTCTGTCCATCAGGTGATAAAATTATGAAAGCAGACACCCTTTGGCTGTTTTTGAATTTGGGGGTAATGTAGAGACTTAAACAATGACAGCTCCCGAAAAAAATTGGAAACTTTATAGAATGGCATGACCCAGTTGACTTAAAAACCGGGTATTAGAAAGACTGGGTAAAGCCCTTCTTTCGGTGGGTTTCAGATGAACTATTACCCCTTTTAACTAACTTTCTCTAGCTGTTATTTATTATCAAATCTTCACCTTTTCCTTTGACATTAGATGGTGAGCCAGAATATGAGATCCCGAAACTTTATCAATTTGTCATGTTCCCCAGTTTTTGGATTACATACTTAATTCATTGATCACATTAAGGGCCCCGAATACTATTTTTTTGTTCCCATTGCAGTCATGCCTGCCCTTAGGTTTTCTTCATACATTTTAATATTATTCTATACTGGGTGAGCACACTTGGTGCCAATGTCTTAAGAAGTTTTTTTTATTTATCTTTTTGTTCATGATTGTATTTCCCTAAAAGTGATGTCATCAGTAGTGCAGTTTTCTTACATAAATTTTTTTTTTTTAGACACTGACATTTTGGTAGTTTTATATATTCCCGGGGCTCCATTTTTGTATCAGATTTACATTTTGCCACCTTTGGTAAAGTCTCATCACCAGATGCCACATACACACAAATTTCAGTATGACATGCTACATCAAGGTGGCCAGAATTTTTAAAATGGTTTGATGGCTACAGTAGTTTCCATACTTTGTAAAAAGGAAAGTCCATGAAGATGGCTTGGGGGACCCATGGTGCAGTGGTAGTGTTGCGCCCCCGAGTTAGAAACCTGGGTTCACTTCCCCGGGGCCTCCCCTGGAATTTGATTTTTCCCCCCCCTGTTCTGAAGGGGTTTTCCCCCCAAAAAAACATGCAGGGTTTGGTGGATTGGGATTCTAAATTGGCCCCCAGTGTTTTGTTTGTGTGTGTCCAGTGCTGGGGGTTTGGGACCCTGTTGGGGTTGTTTTTGTCTTGTGCCCCGGGGTTGGCTCCAGCGTTTGTTTTGGATTCAGCAAGGGGTTTGGGAAAAAGGATGAAGATGCTGGGTTTTTTGAAAACCTTGTTAACTGAAGCATTCTGGCGACACTTTTGGTTTTTACTTAGCGATTTTGAATTTGTGAACTATTTTAATCCTCATTTTAAGAGCCCCGAACCTTTTTTTGTAAATGCCCCCGTCCAACTAATCTTATTGTTTAACTTTCAAAACATCTCTACTACCCATTAATAACATTTTGTGCATTTGCCTGGTTGAAATTCTTGTTGGGGATGAAAAAAACCCATTTTTTTGAGCTGAAAACAAAAAATGCAGCATCTCCCTAAGCTAAATTGGATGCTTCTTTAATATAAGTATTGTTTTTTAACTTTCTCCTGAAATCATGGTAGAAAAGTACTCTTCTTGTAATTTTCTGTGATGTGCTTACAGAAAAAGCAGCCCCGCCCCTAGACAAACACAGATAAAATGGCCCGACTGAAAACTGCATCAAAAAGGGTTAGGAAAAAGTACTACATTGGGAAAATTTTTTTAAAAGTGCAAAAAATCAGCCTTTTTTATTTGTTTTAATTGTTTTTCTGCCCCAAATAAAATTCACAACTCTAAAGGTAACTATTTTGGGGGTATTTTTAATTTTCCCATTATAATTTTGGCAAACATTTGGGAAAAAGGAAAAAAGACTAAAAATGCACAGGAATTATAGGTTAAACTTCCCAAAGGGTTTTAAAAAATGATGTAATTGGTTTATTAAAAGGGGGTTGGTTTTAAAAGCTCATAGTTTGCAGAAGAGAATATTTTTATCATGGAAGTCTTTTTTTTAATTTAAAAAACTTTGTGCCATATCCCATATATAGGTAAAAATTTCCCTTATCCAGTGATAAATTTTTCTATATGTTAAAAAAAAAAACATTTAACTGTCCTTACATGACACTTTAAAGAATATTGCTTTTTGTTTCATTGATGGATGTGTTTCCATTTTCACAATTCTTTTTTCTTTAGGGTAATAAGTGTAATGGCTCGCTGGAGCTTTCCCAAAAACCCACAAAAAAAAATTTAAAAAAGATGAAAAAAAAATCAAATTAGATATCTTATTAAAAAAAAGTCAAAAGAGGCACTTGGGACTGGAGTAACAACATAACACAAAAAAAAAATAAAAGTAAAATAAATTTGGTTCTTCTTTGATTCTTCCAAAACAGGGAGGTCCACTTCATCTAATAAATAGGAAGTTTCCTTTTTTTTTCTCATTTTGTATGGCAAATTCCCCCCCACCCCTCCTTTGCTCAGATTTTTTTCCTCCTTTCTCTCCCTCCATTTTAGTGCTAACCTGGACCCCTTCCCAAACCCCACTCCCCTGGGGTTTTTGCAAACAAAAGGCTTTAAACAATTTTCAGGGGTAATTTGCAGGGTCAGAAGTGAATACTTTTATTTACAGTGCTTATGCAGGGGCAAGGGAAATTTTATCTAATGGCCTCTGGTGTTCCCCCATCCCGAGCTATGATCTTTTTTTCTCTTTTTGGGGCCAAAAAGGTGTTACCAACCTTTTGTTTTTATCCGGCTTCCAACCCATGGCAACACGACCCAAAAGTAAAACTTTTTTTTCTTTGGGGATCAAAAAGTCTGAGTAAGTAACACATCTGAATTAAAAAAAAAGGTGATAGTTATGAGCTTGTTTAAAATATTATAAAATCATTTCAGGTTGATATTATCTCACTGAAAGATTACTGAACCCAATTAATCCCCAAATTTAAACAGTGCATGGAGCATAAGCTGGGGTTGTTTTTTTATTCTACTAGAAGCATTTAATTATTCAAGTATAACTTTCCCGAACAGTTTCATTAATTAAGTACTTTTAAATTTTGTTCATTAGAAAAAAAGGCCCTGAGGGGGAATCCTCTGTACTTTTTCTTGAAGTAATTAGGAAACTAACACAGAATTTTTCCCCCTATTTAATAAATCTTAATGAGTTACTCCCAGATTCATTTTTGCTTAACATATTAAGGTCAAACTTGATCATAAAATAAAACAAATACAGTTGTTTTTTCTATCTCTAAAAAGAGAAACTGCATTTTAATAAAATTCCCCTAACTGACAAATAAAAAGACTAATTAAAGTTACAAAAAATGTAACAACTTCAAGTATATCAAAAAAAAATGCAGTTTTTTAAAATAACAAAAAAAAAATTAAAAATTTTAAAAAAAATTTAAAAAGGGAATAGGAATTAAAAAATTTATGTTTTTTCTATATCAAAATTTTTAAAATATTATATACAGTACGGAACTCTCATATCCCAAATTAGCTACAGTATGAAAACAATGATAGAGTTTTAAAAAAATACCTTTAAAATTTAATGCTATCAGTCAGTAAGGGAAAACTTAGAACTGGTTTCTTTGTTGTGATTATTTTTATAATGAAGAAACTCTAAATCTGTTTAAAAAACTGGGGGTAGGACAAGTTTTCTAATTTTAATAATAAGGAAAAAAAATGGTGTATATACATGTATAATCATATGGATAAAAAATTTTATATTTAAATAGTTTTCCCAAGTTTTTAGATTCTTACTGAAAAATGAATGAAAGTTGAAAAAAATATAAAGCCTAAATAGTAAAAAAAATGGGGACCCAAATTTTGCTCACAAATAGGGAAGTCCATGACTGTGATTTGTGAATTCAAATTTTGGAATTTTATAGATATTAATATTTTATCCTTTTTGAAATTTCGTTTTGGCTTTAAATTTTATCTACAATACATAAACTTTGGTTTAAATTGTTTTCCAAAAACTAATTTTTTGACAGGTTTGCAAATGTGATATTTGACAAATAGGGGGAAAGGCTGGCTTCCTCTTAGGGTTTGATTGGCAAAAAAACTATTTGGCAAAGAGAAAAAAAAGCTGCTCACGAAGCAGTAAAACCCTATTTGTTTAGATTTAAACTTTTGGGGGACTTGGTCAAACCCAATTCGTGTTGCCATCAAGGGGAAAAAGTGTTTCTTCCCAATGAGGTTTTCCGAAAAAATTTAAAAAATTTTTGTTTGGTGACGGGGGAAACACATGCCGCAGCTTTTGGGCAAGTTTCCGAAAAGGGAAAATTTTAAAAAGACAAAAAAGGGTTTTTCAAACACTTCAAACAAAATACCCTATATAATCACATATAAGTGGGGCTTGAAACCCCAAAAAACGTTTAAAAATAGGGCCCGACTTGTATACCCGTTTAAAAAACAACACTTAATTTTATTTTTTTTCATTTTTGTCTCAGTTTCTCAGATGCCTCAAATTTTGTGGCGGCAGGCAGTTAAAAAATTTTTTACTTTAAGGTTTTTTTAAAAACCCCTTTATTTTTCGAGATAAGGGATGCTTTTACAGTAAAGGGTGTATGAGGGTGTGAACAAAAAAAATACAAATCAGTTAAAACGTTGCTTGGGAAAACAGGTAAAATTGCATTACAAACGAACTTTCCCGGGACCCAAAATCTTTTTTTAAAGGGGAAAAATTTTTTGTAATGATATTCTGTATTTGTAGTTTTAGCTCTTTCTTTAACTTTCATCCAAGGGGTCTGCAATCATTTTTTAATAGCTTTTTGGGTAAATTTTTAAACTCCTCCTTTTCTACAAGTTATGCTGGCGGGAATTTTTTTTAGCATTTCCCTTTTATAATACACTTTCAGGGGGGAATGAAGCCCAAACCAAAAAGGGTAAGGGGCCCCGGCAGGGGGGGGGAATTCAACCTTTGAAATTATCTAAATGTGGGGAAGCATGTTGTGGGCAGCACAGTTATCAATTTAGAAGCTGAATCATCCTTTTCTTCTTTTTTTCATATTGTGAGGTTTCTGGAAAACCTTTTGGGGTCCCCAATCAACCCCTCCCTACCAATGGAATGTCACGCTGAAGTGCATTCCGGGCCCTGATTGGCCCCATCTGTGTAAGAATGTTTGTCCATTGCAAAAGGGGGAACAGTAGGTGCCACAGAAGTGAATCCCAAAAAATCAGGGTCGCTTTTAAGTCCCTTTTTACACCCCAAAACACGAGGGGTGAGACTTTGGCAAAACCAGCATTATTCAGCTTGAAAAAAGGGGAAAAGCCCCGGTTATTTATTGTAAATGGGGTTGCCACTTCCCATAAACAGGCCAGGTCAGGCAGGGTTGTCCCGGTTACTGGCAAAAATCCTGTTCCCGCATTTTCGATTGAGTTTTTTTTGATGGGAGAAACAGCAGAGTTTTGAGCCTGCCCGTTGCCCTGGCAACATATAAACAGTCTTCCCCATTTGGGGCCTTTGGGGTTTTGTCCAGTTGGGGGGGGTCCCAAAAAGTTTAGGGAACCCCACATTTTTAATTTTTGCCTTAATTTGGAATTTTTTTTAACGGCATCACTGAACCACATAAAACTGCTTTTTTTTTAATGTTAACATTTGTTTAAACCCCCATTTTTTCTTTTTTTTTTTTTGTGGTCTTTCAAGAAAATTGACAGGGTTTAAAGGCGAAATTCCCAATTTACTGGCAAAGTCTTTTTTTTTTGCCCTTTTTAGGGGCTGCAAAAATGTAATTTTTTTTTTTTAATATGAACTGTTAAAAAATTATTTTTGTTTTTCCATTTTTATAGGGGGGTGACAATGAGTTAAATTCCAAAAGGGTGTTTTTTAAATGTTGACGAGCAATAAGCAAAAGGGGTTTACTGAAAAAACCCAAAAAAAAAACAGCAAAAAAAAATGTAAGAAAACAAAGTCTGAAGAAAAAAATTTTTTTCAATTTCTTCTGTTTGGGGATCGTTTGGGACAACTGGCTGTGAAAGAACCAACTACCTGTGGATGATTTGTTCAGGGTTTAAAAGGGCTTTTGGGCACTTTGTTGTAATGAAAGTATATTTAAATGTGGGGTGAGATTTCTATAGACCCATGTCATTGGGGGAAAATGTCAGGACCATAAAAAAATTTTTTGTTGTAATGAAAATTTCATTGTAAAGATATTTGTTGTAACAGAATTTTTACCTGTAGTTGGTTTTTCAGGGGAAAATAGAAAGGAACCCTGCTGATACAAAACATTTTCCGCCTTTATGAAAAAAAAAAGGCGGGGTTTTTGGGGTTTCCTCACAAAGGGGGGCGTTAGCAAACATAATCCCTTGTACCAATAGCTTGAGTGTTCCCCATTAAAAATATGATGGGGAAATTTTAAAATACCAAATTTTTACTTAAAAAACAAGTCCAACTTATCTGTGGGGGGAACTATCCTGAGAATATACGGTAAGTTTCTTTCAGGAATGGGTAGCCCGGGGGAGACAGTTTTGGCCCCTCAATTAAAGGGGAAAAGAAAATTTTCCCCTTTTGGGGTGCACCTGGGGGGAAACCCCCCAGGGGCAGAAGATGTCTGGGGGGGAAGAGAGACAAAAAGGACAAAAAAATAGCTGCGCCGGGGTTTTTAAAAATTTGAAGCACCCCGAGATGCAAAATCATGCGGGACAGCAGCAACAAGCCAGCCAGCTGATAGAGCAAAAAGGGAAAAAAAAAAAAATGTATTTGGTTCCCCCTTGTATCACTGTTTAAGAACGGGGTTTTAAGGGCGCATCTCCTTAGGGGTGTTCACAACACAAGTGGCAGAGACACAGGCTGTGGTGGGGGTAGGCAACAAAGCGAGGGAGGGGGAAAACCCTAGAATTTTTTTAAAAAATTTAAAATATTTAAAAAGGAAAATATTTTTAAACATCTAGTGGCAGCTTTTAAAAACCCCAGATAGCATTCTCTTTGGAATATCAAAAAAGGTTTGTGAAAAGTTTTTGTGATGCCTCTACCTTTATGTCGAAAAGCACAAGAACATAAAAAACATTTAGAGAATGTCGGGGAAAGCAGAAAGGACCAGGAAATAATGTACAGTTGACTCTGGCCTTTTAAATTTATATATCCTTTGTGTTTTTCAGCTATGTCCCGATTTCCGTGTTGGTTTTTTTCTAGGGCGCACGGGGTTTTTTTAACCTAAAAAATTTAGGGGAGAGTGGAAGCTTTTTAGCAGCAAAAACAGCATGACTTAGAATTACAGAGGGGGTAGAAACAGGTTAACAAACCCTGGCAACAATCTTCCTATAACTGAGGGGGATATTCAGTCTAATAAATTTTGAAAAAAATTAAAAATTAAAAAGGGAACCAATTGTTTAAAAGAGCACATTTTCTTAATTTTCACTTTCAGCTTTATACAGTAGTTGTTTTTGTTTTTAAGTTTTTTTTTTTTGTTTGTAGTTTTATCCCCAAAACTGTTTGGGTTTTTTGTATAAAAATGTATATCCCAATAACTTTTAAAAACGCAATTTTTGGGAAAGACTGTGTACTTTTTTGGGGTTTAAAATTTAAAATTGGTGTGACAAAAAATTAGGTTTAATCAATCAAATAATATTTTTTTTGAACATGGTTTTGCAGGGGAAAATTTCCTTTAAAGGGCCCCTTTGTAGGCACATCAAAAAAGGGCAAGATAATTACCTAAAGCTTTACATTTTTAATGACCCGGGAGAATTGCTTATGTGCCCCTTTTCTGAAAGCCCTATTTCTTTAAACGAGGAAAAATATTGACAGATTTTTTTTTACCTGTGACCTGGGAAAAAGTTTTTACTGGATTTTCATCCCCATTTGGTTTTCTTTTCAGCACTCGGTTTTTATTTAGCAAAAAGTCCAAATTTGCAAGAAATCCCCCGCAAAAGTGTCCTGAGCCAAAAAATTGTGGGCCCCATAATTTAATAAAAAGAGGCCAAGAAAATACATGAAACTTGCACTGTCAAATTAAACATGGGAAACCCATTTACCTTTTTCGTAAACAAAACTGTAACATCTGGTGCTTCAAGCATTGTATAAAAACATATTGATTAAAAAAAAAGATAAAAAAGGGATGGGCAATTTAGAATTTAATAGGAATTTTGCCATTGTTTTGGTACAAAATTTCATTGCAGTGGTTTTGCTAATAACACTGGGGTTTAAGTCTGAATGTGTGTTAAAGGGAAAAATTTGGTTTTTGCTAATATTTTATACCTCCCGAATGATTAAAAAAAAAGAAGCCTGCTTGACCAAAACAAAAAAAATATTCTTTACATTTTTTATCTCATAGATATTAACAATCTCATCTTTAAAACTTGTAATTAAGTAGACTTTTCAAAGGGGGTTTTTTGGGAAAAGATTTAATAAACCAAAACTGTAGACAGCATCACACAGATTCATAACATAAGAAAAGTTTCCGTTTCTATTTTTTCATTTTGTGGACTCCTTTAAAAATAATGTCAGCTTCCATGAAGGGCATATGATGACATTTTCAAAAAAAATTTATATTAATGACAAGTTATTATCCCTGCTTTTTAAATAAAATAAGCATTTCCTGGGAAAAAATGAATTTTTCACTGCAAAACTTCCATGATATACCAAAGATTCCATCACTAAAAATAGCAATGTTATAACACAACAAAAGCCCACAATATTACCATATGTTAAAGATGTCAAATCTAATGCCCAGTTTCAACCAAGGACAACCCGTCATTATTAAGGCACTGTGACTCCACAATTTTTTCACTACACTATCTAAACAGAGATGGCAAAATATACAACTTCTTTACTTAAAAATGGGGAAAAAAACAAATATCCCAAAGGAAACAAAATACTAAAAAGGGAAAACCCATTCACTAAAATTTAATTAATATTATAAAAAATACCATTGTTAATTAACTTTAAGTATGAATGTTTGGGAATTTCTAATGCCTTATTTTTATCTATTTAAAAACCAAGTCTGCAAATAAAATGAAATAAAGTAAAAAACAATGAAATAATTAACGATAATAAAAATACATCAAATTATCTGTTTGTGCACAAATAAAGCTAGCTTCTACATAGTCTCTGATAACTTTAGATATAACTGAGGACAACAGCAGTTATTGGAAAAAAATGAGCTCCCGTGTTTTTGGGAAACCCTTTTTAAAAAAGCCCCAAAAAAAATTTTCTATTTAATCTTAGCAGAAGCTTGGGTTTTTGGGGTTTCCCTTTGAATACAAGCTCTTTGGGGCTAAAGTTCTTCCCCCACTGTTTAAAATCTCTTTCATGCTAGGTGTAAAAGCTTATGACCATTTGCACACCACATTGTTTAATTTTGTCATATGATTCCGAAATTTTCATACTCTTCCCTCTTTTTTTATAATTGACCCCAAAAGGGACATTCCAAAGGGATGAATGTCAATGACCACAACAGGTAATATCCTTGTGAAATAACGGAATTCGTTTTTTTTTTTTTAGTGGAAGGGAAAAACTTTTATACAAACAACTGGCTAGCTAGGTGAAAAAAAAATGAAACTGTGTTTTTAAGATCCATCCATTTTCAACCCGCTGAATCCAAAAAGGGGGCTGCTGGGGCCAAAACCCAGCCACACAGGGGGGCCAACCAACCTTTGGGGAGGGTGCCAACCCCCCACAGGACACACACAAAACGGGCCCCAAATTTTGAATCACCAATCCACCTAACCTGATGTCTTTTTGGGCTGTGGGGGGAAACCAAACACCGGGGGAAACCCATGCAGACACGGGGGAACATGAAACCCCCAGGGGAGGGGCCCGGGGAAAACCCGGGGCTCCCAATCGAGGCAAAAAGGGACCAATCGCCCCCCGGGCGCCCTAAAGTTTTTTTAAAATATGAGGGGGGAATTTTATGGGAGCTTTTTTATTCTTGGGCGGCTAAAAGGAAACTTTTGCCAAAAATTGTTTTTGAAACAATATGGATAAGGGAAAAACCCCCAAAAATACATGTTTGAGCTGACAGAGTGTAATCAACATCAGAACAACAAAATTCTTAGCAGTAACCAGGTTATAGGTTTACATGGCCACATAATCAAGTTATTTGTGGGAAAACTACCTGTTAGCCGGGTTTTCAATTCCCCCCCACCTGCTTTCAGCAGCCATGGATGAAGCATCTTCAAGAAAATATTTCCCGGGGCAAATGTTTGGGGGGGATTGCATTATTCCTTCCTGGCTGATTAATCTTCTCAGTAATTCATAAAAACACTATATTTATGTTGATGAGCTTGACTGTACAGTCCAAGCTCAACAGGTCAATCCCGAAAAAGCAGTAGGGAACTTTAAAAAAATGTGCATTATGTAGTGTGATTACTTTTTTTAAATAATGGTAACCTTTAAAGTATATCTTACTGAAATAAAAATACCTGTGTTATTATTACTCCACAACTACTTGGGGGGGAAGGCAAAACAGATTACTGGATCCTCTCCAAAAGGGTCAATCAGTCAGCTAACATAAAAAAATGTGCTGTGTGCAATCCGGGAAAAAAGACCTATCAATAAACCATCAACTCGACTAAATATATATAAAACCAAAGAAAATTTTCACAGTGGCTGATAATGAAGTTTAACTCGGTTTTTTAGTTTAATGATGTAATTATTTTTTAAATTTTAAATGTTTATTAAGAAAACCCGGTTTCTGCCTTAACCAGGGAATTTACCTTAACCCCAAATTTTTTGTGTGGGAAAGTAAGCATACGGTGCCGCATTTTTCCCCACATTGATCCATCCCTCCATTTTCCAACCCGGGGTGAATCCGGGAAAATTAAAAGGGTTTTTGGGGGGCTGCTGGGGCCAATCCCAGCCAAAACAGGGGCACAAGGCAGGGAAACCCAAATTTGGGGGGGGTGCCAACCCCCCCCGAATTTACATTGATTCATTGTTTAATTAGATGGTTTTTTTTTCTTTTTTTTCATTCTATTTCCAGAGAAACACAGCAGCGTGTTTTACATTTTAAAAAAAAACTAGCTTTGTTGCCCGGGTTTGCCTGGGGAAATCTGATAAGAAGAAAATTTTAGCTAAAGTGCTTTTCGGTTAATCAGGTGTATCAAAAGTACTCTGAAATTTTAAATTTTTATTCTAAAATGAAATATTTTTAGTTTTTTTTTTTTTTTTTTTTTTTAAAAACTAAGGGCAGGCTTTTAGTGTAGTGGTTAAGGCTTTGGTCCTGGGGCTTGGACCCTTATTTATGGTTTTAATCACTGTGTGACCAAAAGCAAGTTACCCCCCACATGCCTGTAACCAATTTTACATTAAAAATGTTAAAAGTCACCTTAGATAAAGGTGCCCCGTCAAATAATTTTAAAAAAGGTTTTGGTCACTGGGGCTACTTAAATGCACAACTGTCTATGAATTAAATAGTTTCATTATATCAATTCCTATTTAAAAAAAACAAGGGTTTGGGCAGAACTTTTCAAAGGAGCAGTTAAAATACAAATCTTCCTTTTTAAAGCCCGCCCAAGTTCCCCATAAACCCCAAAACTTATGGCTGTTTGGAAAATAAATCATCTTAGAAGCCAGTTTATCATCATGGGACAAAAATCATTATGATCTATAAATATGCACCCCTTCAAATTCTTCCATTTTGTCTTCAACAACACCAAAGAAACCATTATGGTTTTGGGAAAAGGGTTTTTCCTTTTATGCATCATTATATTGTTACAGACTGATTACAATCAAGTGCTTTAAATTTGTAAATGATAAAACAATCGGTTTCGTGTATTTGATAAAGTTTTTGAGTGGAATTTCAAATCCCCCCCAAAAAAAAGGAAACCCCACAGAAACAGTAAACACTGCTTTTTACACTGGGGCCCCCGTTTACAAAACCGAAAGAACAAATTTTACTTAAAAGGGCTGTGGCCAAGTTTAGTTTTTTAAAATGCCTCATGTGAGTATGGAAACAGGATATACAGCATTTTTGGGATCGCCAAATTTACACCGCCCTGTCCCTTTTTCCCTTTGGTTGCGGAGGGCCCGTCATTCCCCGCATAAAGCATGCTCTTTTGCACTTTTAAATTAACAAAATATTAACAAATATTGACAAAAAAAATATATTGACAAATGAATAATATGTTTTGGCTAATTTTCATTTTTTACCAAATTTCAGTCAAATTTTGTTAAAGCATTTTTTTAGATTTGGAAATTTTTTAGTTTTTCTATGTTTTTGGGATATTTAAATATCCCTCTTAATGGATACCTACCCCCCTAGATGAAACCTTTTTTAAAATTTTCCCCTTTGGGGAAAAATAAAATTTAATCTAATAATCAATCTGTCCAAATTTCAGACTTTTCTCCCAAATCTTAAAATTTTTTTTCTGGTTAAAGAGGAGTGGTAGTGGGTGGTGATTAAAATCAACTTTGTATTTTAATTTTTATTTTATATAAAGATTTAGGGAAATTTTCTGTATTTTTTTTCTTTTTTTGGTTTTTATTTTTTGCCCCCTTTTTTTTAGGTAGTTTTTCTCTCTTGGTTTTATTTTAATACTGTTTAAAGACAATTAACAATGAGCAGAGCAGACAAATGACACTGACTGCTGGGAAAAATCTGACCTACTAATTAATAACACTTTAATAGTCGGGGGGCTTTAACTTTTATGTGACAATTTAGTGTGATCAAAAAAGGGGGCATGAACCTCCTGGACTCTTATGATTTGAGGCAGCTCGTTTAAACAGCCTACACATAAAGCAAAGGGCATACCGGACTTAGTGATTGCTAAAGGGCCCCCAAGCCCCCCCTTTAAAACATGTCATTGGGTATTGGTCTATCAGACCATTTCCTTCTACTATTTAATACTGAAATAAAAAATAGAAAACACTCATGAGAAGTATTTTGTTAAAACCGCTTTGAATTCCCTCAGCAGCTTTAAATCCACAACTATTCTAAACAATCAGTCCGTTTTTAATCCAACCATAATAGCGAGGATAATGTAAATAGTAAAGTGGAAAACTTTAATTCTAAAATAAGAGCTGCTGTTTACATAGTTGCACCTGAAAAAAAACAGTTTAAAAAACTTCTAGTATTGTTATTCCATGGAAGACCCAAAAGTGTCAATTTAAAAGAACATGCCGAAGTTGGCGTAAAAAAGAGGAAAACTAAACTAACCATCCATTATGAGATATTAAAAAAAATAAAGAATACAAAACACGTCCCCTTTGGGGGCCCATATTTCTCCCAATATTATAAAAAAACAATGATAGTAATCCCCGAGTCTTTTTTAACAATTGATCATCCCGTTAAACCCCGGTAACTCAAAGGAATGCCCCCCCCAATACTTCCAGTGAAACCTGTGAGAACATTTGGGATTTTTCCCAAAAAAAGTTAATGATATTAGAGAAACATAGTATATCTCCCCAACACTAGAACCCCAAAACCCCCGGGACCCAAATTTTAAACAAATTAAAAAGCTTTCACCAGGGGGAGATTTTTCCTGAATTACATAGTATAAGCTCTCAATTGAAACCCTCCACCTCGTCCTTTATCCAATTTTCCAACCAGGTTTTTTAAAAAAAATATCAGGCGTGCTAATTGATAATATTCTGGACATAGCTAATTGGCCCTTAGATACGGGGTCTTTCCCGACCCGTCTTAAGACTGCTGTAGTTAAATCCCCGCTCAAGAAAAATAATCTTGACCCCCTGCCTTTGAAAATTTTAGACCCCCTCTCTAACCCGCCCTTCTTGGGAAAATTCTAAAAGAAGGCGGGCATTTTTTAAAATTTAAAAGACCAAATTTTCCAAAAAACATGCTATTCTTTTATAAATTTCAGTCCCGGTTTCAGAACAAATCACAGCACAGAAACTGCACTCGTTAAAGTAGTAAAAAGATTTTTGGGTAAAAAGCAGATAAAGGATTTTTCTGTTCTCATCCTCTTAGATCTGAGTGCTGCATTTTTACAAACCTGGGTCCCCAAATTCTTAGAAATGCCTTAGTCAATGGGGGGGCCACCTGGGTTCTTAAATTGGTTTGAATCCTACCTGGCAGGTAGAAAATTTTTTTTTAGTTGTGGTAATCCCACCCCCAAAGACACATGATATCCCAAATGGTGTTCCACAAGGGGTCTATCTTGGGTCCCCTGTTTTTCTCAACTACGTTTTCGTTGGGGCAGATTATCTCCAGGGGACAATTGAGCTAACCCCAACTATGTTTATGACACACAGCTTCTTTTCATAGCACCTGATGACTCTGAATTTTTGATTCACCCAACACAATGTCTTACTGGTATTTTTGGGAAAGGGTGAATAGTAATTTTCTCAAACTAAATAAAAAGAGAAATTTGAAATTTTAGTAATTGGCAAAAATGGGTTCAAAAAAGGGTTTTCAGAAATAAACTTGATCACTAGGTTTTTAAAGTTAAGGAAATAAAAAAAATTAGGGGAAAATTTTTGGGCTGTAATCTGAAATTTTTAAAAGGGATATTCATCAGACCAATTTGGACAGCATTTTTTTTACTTAAGAAACATAGCCCAAAATTAGACCTCTTATATCATTGAAAAATGCTTTTAGAAAATTTAAATTTAAATTTTTTTTTCAGTAGACTAGATTATTTTTTGCACCCTTTTAGGACTACCCAAAAGACAACAATCATTTTAACGAAAATACAGAATGCAGCTGCTTTTAAAACCCAACTAGGGAAAAAAAAATCCCAACACATTTCTCCAGTTTTGATGTCACCACCTTTTCCTGGTTTATTCAGGATTGACTTTTAAAAAACTGCTTATGGTTTATAAAGTTTAAATAATCGGGGCTTTCCCTCTTATATATTCCGGAAAACCTGACCGAAATTTCCCAAAAGTAACCTTAGATTTTTTCAAATGAGTGTTCCTTTTTAATTCCAAAAGTTTAAAATTAAAAAAAGAAGTGGGGGGGCCTTTTTGCTGTTATCACCTAAAAACTGGAAAAAAGCCCCCAATAGGGAAATTCCCCGGCAAAAACAGGGAGAGCAATTTTAAAACACTGCTGAAAAAACTGGGTTTTAAAATGGCCTTCTAAACTTCCATTTTTCTTAATACTGATACCTGTATTTTTTCAATTCTTCATAATAATTATTCACAGTGGCTCCAAAAAACCCATATTGACCCCAAACCCCTCTTCTGTTTCTTTTTTCCGGGTTTTTTTGGGGGGGCGGCCTGCGCCACCCCACCTATCAAAAACATCATGATGCACCAACATTGATGGACTGAAAGCCAGAAACTCCCCGGTGACCCTCATCATCAGGTCCTTCCATTTAAAAACCCCAAAAACAAAAGAGGACTGTTTGACTTATGTTAGGTAGATTGCCCAGAGGGGACTGGGTGGTCCCCTTGTCTGGAACCCCCCAGATTTTTTTTTTTTTTTCCCGCTTTTTTGGGGTTTTTTTTTTTTTTTTCTGTTAATTTTTCCATGGGCCTTACTTATTCTATGTTAATTTAAAGTTGACTTATGTTTTTTTTATTGTTCTTTATTTTTTTATTCATTTTTTTAAAGCACTTTTGGGGCACATTTTTTTTTATGAATATGTGCTATATAAATAAATTTTGATTGATTGAATGATTGACCAATGTGCCATTAGTAATTAAAGATTAAATAACCAAAACGCTTTTGAAAAGCAGAAATGAAAACCATGATGTTGAAAAAACTTTATAAAAAAAAAATTAAAAAAAACTATATTAGCCTGGGTAACATAAGGGGGCTTTTGGGCATTCTAATATAAATTTACCAAACTGTAGTTTAGACCTTTACCTCCAAAAACCCTACAAAATAGGGAAATAACAGTTTGATTATTTAAGGCTAGGCCCCAAATAAAGACAAAATTAACACAGAAGTTAGATGAAAAAAACCCCCGCCGGGGCCGGGGGGAGGGCATGACTGAGCCCCGGCCCCCTTTCTGCAAAAAATAAAAAAAAAAATATACAGTAAAAAATATTACTTTTAAAACCGAATGGTTACACTAGTTATTTAAATGCTGTAAAACAAGCATGACTCAATCACTTTCAAAAAGTTTCATTTCACTTAAAAATAATTAATGGAAAACATTTGTGTTTTTAATGAAAAATTCTCCCACTGAATAAAATTTTTTTCAGACTATAAAAAAAGAGGTTATATTCTTTTTAAAAAGCTGGATTCCCGGAATAATTTTTTTTCTCAATTTTTTTTCTCCTAGCATATTTTTCCTTTTAAAAAAATTTTCCCTTTCCATTTCCCCGCACAAAAATTGTCTTATGTATTCTGGGCGTTTTTACCTTTTTTTTTTCCTTCGCTCTTTTTTTTAATGTTGCTCTTTCAGCTCACTCCAAAAACTGTCAATGTTTCCTTTTTTACATTCAGTGTCTATAGATAACAAATTCTTTTCTCTGCTTTTGCAGTGAAACCAGAAAAAAAGGGGTTTTTTCTCCAAATGCATTTCTGAAATATCTTCAGCTTATCTCCCAAACACAACAGTGTAATTAGGGGTTATTTTTTTGTTTTTTTGGGTTTTCTTATCTAATTTAAAAAAGAAAAATTTTTTTTTAAGTAAAATATATACCAGGGTTTTAGACACTCTCTCAATGTCCCTTTTTAAAAAACAAGTGAGGTACAGCTGTTCCCTATATGTTTTTTGAGTGGGGGACAGGTAAGTCAAGTGACTTGCTTAGAATTACAGATTCAGCTTTGTGGTAGAGATCAGTTTAGAAGCCTTGGTTTTAAAGCCAGGAGACCATAATTTTGTGGATACTGTGTTTTGGGTTAAAGGGGGCTTTGCTTTGTTAATAAAACAGCATATACAGGCTGTTTTTCAGTCCTACTTTTTATGGCTTAAAAAGGAAATGGAAATGGTGGGGGGTTTTACTGCTCAAGTTTAAATAACGTTACAACATGTGTTACCACAACATTAGTTTGTTGTTGCTAGGGGGGCTATACTATTTTTTTTCATTTTTTTTTTAAATGCACAGGGGCAAAATTATTATGTGTTTGTGATCAATTTGTAACACCTATGGTATTGGAGCAGTGCAAACAGAGATGTTAATTGGGGGAACAGTAAGTAAATATATAGTTGGTTTTTGTAGCCACTAATTAAATAAATAAATATGCATCTTTTTTTTAAATAAGAATGAAAGTATAGAAAGAGAATATTAATTATCTGATTAAGTTTCATCCCACTAAAGCCAGTAAGCATTTGCCAAAGGGGAGAAGGAGGGTAAAGAGACATTCAAAAATGGGGGGTTTTTTTAATCAGGAATGGTGTAAATAGGGCAAGAAAATAAGAAAAAAAGGTGAAGAGACAATTACCCCGGGGAAATAAACATGGGAAAATTTCACTACAGATAAGAAACACACAGCAGATAGCTAAATGCATGAGCAGCAGCATGAAAAGGGGCATGAAAAAAATTTTTAACAGCAGATATATGTGCTTAGAAGAAAACAATGTACTAAACAACTTTTGGCTTCATTTTTAAAACCCATTTTTTTAAAAAATTTTAAGGGGGTTTAAAAATTAACAAATTTAAAAAAAATTTGGCCAATTTTTAGGCATGATGCTGTATTTACTTTTTAGATGTTTGTCTCCAAAGGGGGCCTATATTTTTTAAAAGGGGCCCTAATGCAGCATCACAAACCTCAAGATCACTGAAAAATGAGGACAAGAAGGAGGTAGGGTAGTGTATGTTGTAGTAGAGAACTGGAGGAACTTGCGCTGATGTTCTGTAAAGGATTTTCCCCCTAAATTTTCACAAGAGGTGACTCCAGTCAGAGGGGGTATGGGCAGGTGGGTCAGGGTTAAAAAATGAGCCTAAGGTAAAAGTACATCTTGGGGTGTATTAACCACATTTTTTTGGACTTTTGAAGTTGGTCATGAATGAGGAGCCCCCCGGACACTTCAAAAAAAATCAAGAGAAAAAAAAGTAGTAATTATAGTGGGTGACTTTTAAATAAAGTAGTGTTTATCAGTTAAATTCACCAATCCATTGTTTGCAAAGGGAATTTCCGGAATTAAGGGGGCCCTTTTTTAGCAAATCTTTTTCCCGAAACTTTTTTTAGGGCCTTTTGGCATCCGAGTCACAGCAAAATTTTTTGGGAAAGGGAAAGGCACTACCCAAACGGCCCCCAAACTGTATCCTTTTTGTACCCCCCCCCTTGTATGGACACTGTGAGAAATAAAGAAAAAATTTAAATAAACACTGGAAGTACTCCAGGGGAATGGCTTTTATCTGTTCCGGCTGAAACTTAAAGTTTTTCCATAACTTTTTCTTTGGCACAGCCTCCAGCCACTGTTGATGTTTATTACTATCCGTTATTAAAATTCGGACATTTTCTGCACAGATGTAAATTGCTGCTTGTCTCAGATGGGAAAAAAACCCAAAGAAAAATGTCACACTTATAATCCCCTCCATTGTTTTCATTACATGTGATGAAGAAAAAAAAAATCTTGAAAAAAAGTGGGTGTTCCAATTTATTTGAGATAGATAAAAAATGTCTATCAACTTAATTGAAATGATTTTAATTACAAACTTAAATCTGCAAGTCCCAGTTATTTGGATAGAGTATGAGATGCAGTTTGGTAAGAAGTACAACTTTTGATAAAAAGCAGCTTTTTTAAAAGAAAATATATAGCCTTCTGAAAAAGTTGAATGGACTTGCAATTGCCTTTTTGTTTAGAACTCAAACATTCATTGGAATTTTTACATTTAAAGAATTAGTAAATGGGATATTCATTACAAATTTTTTTAAAGCTTTATTATTTAAAATCTAAATAACTGTGAAAGTTTATTTAAAAAGGATATAACAGTGGGAGTTATAGGCTTGCAAACAGACAACATTTAACCTTATAATGACACCTGCTGTAACATACCTAACCTTGCTTTCAGCATCTTTGCCATTCTCGTTGTTTTTAAACATTGCACTATATTCTGAAGTATTCTTATTTGCTGTCACTATGCCAAGTAAATGGTGTGATGTTACTGCTCAATGCTTAATTTCTATAATTCCTCTTTCTAAATATTAAAATTTTCCCCAAAGGGGGTTTTGCCATGTTGTCCGCATTCTCTTAACATTTTAGTATAGACAGACATGCCTACGTATGGTGCTTACAGACCCCATGCAACACACTACTATTATTTAGAGGTGGGTTTACTCTGTTTCCCTAGGCTACATCTGTCTTCATGATTGTTAGGTTAAATTAGCATCAATCCACCTTCCTTAACTCAACTCCCAAAAAAATTCCTTTTATTTTCATTTGTTATGAATGGCAGGGAGTTACAGCAGAATGACAGTAAAGCAAAAGAAGTTTAACAATAAGAGGTGATGAATTTGCCAGTGCAGACCCCCCTTGTTATTTGTGATTGATTTTTTGGGGTTTACTGTGTTCAGAACAGGACAGAAAAGTCTTCAGCTGTGTTTTTTTTTAAGTTATTTTAGTGCAAGTTGGAAAGAAGAAAATAATGAATATATATTTTTCAGCATATTCCAAATTTTAAACCAAAGTAAAATTTTAGTTGAAATCATGAAATTATTAGCATTAAGGTGTACGCGACCCCTTATTCCCAGCCGGCAGCTACACCTCAAGACCTGTGCCTGGATAATTGACTGAGAAACCTTTTCCTGTCAAGCCGTCTCCTACACAGATTAACTTTCCCCACAATCGCCGGTTTGAAAAGCAAAGACAATAAGCAGAATGAAAAAGGAAACAGAATAAATGTATTAAATGGGACAAGACCGCCACAAGACAAATGTACACTCAAATATTCCTCCCCCCCAACAACCCCACAGCAAACCCGACAATATATATATATATAAATCCCTCCTTGTCCACGTTACATATGAACACACCACACAAGCGAAAAAATGGCTGGCAAGCGGAATGATCATGAACTTGAGTCGTCGTGAAATAAATGTCCTGAATACGGGTACTGATTAATGGCGATAGTAATGTTCGTATTTCCGGCTTTTGAATAACCTCCCCGTGATTCCTGGTGCGGCGAATGATGATTCGACCGGGGGTTTTCAGGGAGCAGGTTGAAGAGCAGTCGGATGAATGAAATACAAACTGGATGAAAAGCGCAAGGGGAATGAAACGGCAGGCAGGTTTTATGCGTGGAATCGTTATTGTTGTTCTCCTTCTCTCTCCTCGTGCTGGTCTCCTTTCGTCTCCTCCTCTTCTCCTTAAATAATCCGTGAGGCGGTAATTGATTAATTGAAAACAGGTTTTTTTCCAGGTAAGTGATTGTGAACTCCTCCCATCATCCGTCCCCCTTTTACGGGGACAACATTAACTGATACACAAGCGCAGTCAATGGGACAATGAAACGAGACACACACAGCACTGACATTTAAACACTATGTGGCACCCCTACATTGGTACAACATGGAATGACTCAAAATGTTTTGTAGTGAAGTGCTACAAAATTTCTTTTTTGAATTAGTTAGAAAAAATGGATTGACAAACGTTGATGATATTAATGAATATATATATATATTTAGCATATTCCCAAAATTCAGGTTTTCATCGGCATAAACCAAAACAAACTTTTTTGTTGAAATCATGAAGCAATAAAGCACAATATGCAAGACTCTAATATTTGTTTTAGTGAAGTGCTTTCAAAAATGCCTCTTACAAATGACCATACATGTACAGTATTTAGAAAAACATCAGAAAAAATAATGATATTACTATATTTCTTGACTTCCCTTTACAGGCAAATTGGCCCCGGAAGTCCGACCAAAAACAAACAACTATGACCACAGTGTCTTTAGGCCACACCTGTGACACATTTTGTTTTATGTTTATTATTATGTTCAGTTATATGTTATTTTGTATAAATGCCATGGTGGTGCAGTAGTAGACCTGCTTCCTTACAGCAAGGAGGGCCCGGGTTCATGTCCCAGGTCTTTCTGTGATGATTTTGCATGTTCTTCCTGTGTCATGTGGTTTCTTCCAGGTGCTCTGGTTTCCTTCTACACTCCAAATACATGCAGGTTAGGTGGATTGGTGTTTAAGTGTTTCTAATATGTGTGGTGTGTTTGTGTTATGTGTGAACCGTGTGATGGACTGGCATCCGGTCAAGGGTTGTTCAGCCTTCCCCTATTTCTGCTGAGATATGCTCAAGTAATCCCTGCAATCCTGCTCAGAATAAAGTGGATATGGAAAATTAATTAATGAATGAATAACTTTGTATTTAATGTTATTCATCTTTTTTGTCTTTATGTGTTTTGTTTATTTGTTGTGTTCATAACTTATGTGCCCTGTTCTCTTAAGGTAGCATGTCAGGGGTTTGGCCACCATGAAATACAGCTTGAGGATCACCCTCTGCCTAATTAAGAACAGGGTGAGGGTCAGGGCCTTAGAGATCAACATTGTGTTGTGTAATGGAGGCATCTATGTGCTTTTGTGGATTTTTTAAAATTTTTCCAACCTTTTCTAGCTAGTTTTGGTTTATTTGTCTGGATTTTGGATTTGATTTATTTGTTTCTGAGTTACCTTCTAACACAACTTTGTTGCTCCTTTTTGGATTTTTTAAACTTTTATTATACCATATAATAAACCTGTATTATTTTAAAGAGCCAGAGGTTTTCCATGTCTCTCTCTCTCTCTCTTTCCCTTTCTCTGTCTTTAATGACTCCTTTGATTTTCTGAAGATTAAGCAGTGCATTAAGCAGTGTTTTCCTCCCCATGGTCTCACCACCTATGGGAGGGGCCAAAGGAGGTTGGGTGCGTGGGGTTTTTGGGGTGGGGGGGCCGGGGCCCTTTGGGGGCCTGATCCCGCTACAGAAACTGGCTTTTTGGGACGGGAATGTCCCCTCTAAAGGGGGAAAGGGCCAGCTAGTGCCGCTTGGACTCTCCAATCTTTTTGGGGGCTGGACTTTTACCAATCTGGGTTGCCCCGGTGGGGGCCGACAGGTGTGGGCATACTTTTGCCCCATCAAGCCTGTGCATTGGGGTTTACCCGGTGGCGGAGGGGGGCCCTCCCCCCGCCCGGGTGGGGGGGTCCTGACTTTTTTTTGGCGTTCAAAAACAGGTTTGGATTCCCCCCTTTTGGGTCTCTGGGGGGGGTTGCTAAGGCCCTTTCGGGGTTCCCTTTTTTTGTGGGAACTTCAACTCAGGGGGCAATGACAGTGAGACCTGGAAGGGGTGATTGGGAGAAGGGCCCCCCGATCTGAACCAGGTTTTTTGTTTTGGGACTTCGTGCTCGCACGGTTGCCCAAAAACACCATGTTCAACATAAGGGGTTTTCCCTATGTGCACTTGGCACCAGGACCCCCAGGCCTCAGGTCAATGATGACTTTTGTGGTGGCGGGGATTTGGGCCATATTTTTGGACACCGGGTGAAGAGGGGGCGAGCTGTCCTGATCACCACCTGGTGGTGAGTTGGCTTCAATGGTGGGGAAGATCCCGGCCCAGACCCGGGGCCCAAACGTGTTGTGAGGGTCTGCTGGGACGGCCGGGGAGTCTCCTGAAAAGTTTAACCCCACCCCCGGCAGAACTTCAACCCGCGGGGGATGGGGACATTAGTCAAAGGCCATTTTCCCGTGCCTCTTTTGTTGGGGGGGGCTCGGGTTTGGGCCGCAAGGGGGTGTTCCGTCGTGGGGAATCCCAACCCGGGGGACAGGGGGTGAGGATGCCCCAAGCGAAGAAAAAGTCCTATGGGATTTTTTGTCCGGGGGCCCCTGGAGGCAGCTGATGGTCCCGGGCGGCCAAGCGACCCCCGGTTGGGGGGGGCAAAATTTCGGGCATGGGAAAGTTGGAAGGCCTGGAGAAACTTTGGACGCCAGGAGATTCTGGTCCCCACCCGGGGCGCTCGGGGGGGAAGCAGTGCAGTGTCAACACCGTATATAGGGGGGATGGGCGCTGCGCCTGGGTTTGGGGTTTTTGGGGTCGGGGGGGGGTACTTCAAGACCTCCTCAACCCCAAACATCCTTTCCCAAGAGGAAGCGGGCCGGGGGACCTGAGGTGGGCTCTCCCACTGGGACTGAAGTCACCGAGGTGGTAAAAAAACTCCTTGGGGCAGGGCCCGGGGGTGGAGGGAGATCCCCGGATTTCCCTTTAACTCTGGATGTTGTAGGACTGTTTTGGGTTGACCTCCTGAAACCCCAAAGATGGATGGGGGACAGTGCCTCTGGATTGGCAGAGGGGGGTGGTGGCCCCCCTTTTAAAAAAGGGGGACGGAGGGTGTTTCCAACTATGGGGATCACACCCCCTCAGCCTCCTGGAAAAGTCTATTGGGGTTCTGGAGGGGGGGGTCCGCCGGATGTAACCCTCGTTCAGGGGGAACAGGTGGTTTTTGCCTGGTGCGGAACAGTGGATCAGCCTTCACCCTTAGCAGAGTCGGGAGGTGCAGGGGGTTTTGCCGCCCCCAAATGTGTTTTGTGGACTTGGAAAGGGATTACCGGTCCCTCGGGGAATCCTTGGGGTGCGGGGGAGAGGGGGACGGCCCCCCTGAAAAACTGTTGGTCCCCGGGGCCCGGTGTAAAAGCTTGGTCCGCTTGCGGCAAAAGTGGGCCGTTTCCAGTGAGAGTTGGACCCACCAGGGTTTCCCCTTTTGTCACCGATTCCATAACATGGACAAATTTTCCCCAGCCAGGGTTTTGAAGGGCCCGGTTTGGTGGACTAGGATTGGGCACTCTTTTGCAGATGATGTTGCCCTTTTGTTCATCAGGCTGTGATCTTCAGCTCTCTGGAGGAAAGCTGAGTGTGGCGGCGGGGATGAAATCAGCACCTCCAAACCCGGAATGGTCCTCAGCGGAAAGGTGGAGTGCCCTCTGGGTTGGGGAAAATCCTCCCCCCAAGTGGGGGGGTTCAAGATTCAGGGTCTTGTTCCAGTGGGGGAAAAAGGGCGGAGACGCAAGGGATCGGTGCGGCACCCGCGTGATCGGGGCCTCATGGGTCTGTGGGGGAAAGGGGGCTGAGCCGTAAGCAAGCTCTAATTTCAATAGCCTCCTCCCCTCACCTATGGTCATGATAGGGTGTGCCCCAAAGACAGATCCCAATACAAGGGTGAAATGAGTTTCCCCCCCAAAGATTTCTGGGCTTTCCAAAGAAGGGGGAAGCTCAGTCACCCGGGGGGCTCAAGTGACCGCTGCCCCTCCCGTCGGAGGAGCAGATGGGGTGGCTGGGGCATCTGAGGGGGATGCCTCCGGGGCCCTCCTGGTGGGGGTTTCGGGCCCCCAACGGGAGGAGGGGGGGGAAGCCCCGGACACGCGGAGGGACTTTTCCGGCCTGGGGAAGCTTGGATTCTCGGGCTGGAAAAAGTGGCGGGGGGGGGAAGCTGGCCCTTTTTTAGCTGCTCCCCCCACCCCCACCTCGGATAAGCGGAAGAGGAGGATGGATGGATGGATGGATAAGCAGTGTTTTGTTCCTAAGCAGCCCTTTCGGCCTGTGTGGCTGAAGCCTATTTAAAATGGCCTTTTTTTGAATGAAAGGCCCTACCCTGGGCCCAGAGTTTTTGGCTTTGCCCTTTTCTGGTATTTTTGGGCTGTTTATAGAGCCCAAAGAGGTCCCCCAAGTTGGAGGTGGAAGATGAGGCCAAGGTCCCAAAAAAAATGTTGGGAAGACCCATCCATTTAAACGGATCGGTCCAGCACGGGAGATCCAGACTTCCCTCTCCCCCACTTCTTCTAGCTTCTGGGGAATTCAAGGGCCCCCGGGCCCAAAAGGGGAGACATAGTCCCTTCAGCTGCCCGGGTTTCCGGGGCCTCCTCCGGGTTTGCATGAAAATAAAAAAATTGGTTTCACCCCAAAAGGATGCCCTGGACCAAAGAGGTGGGGGGTATTTGGTTTATACCCAAACAACCCAGGGAAAACCCAAAAAATGACTTTAAAATTGATGATGATTATAGACCTTAATAAAAAGTTAAAAATATAAAATTAATAAAAAGCTCTGTCAACAGAGATGTTCGACTCCCTACTATATGTGGGGTCATAGAAACGGGGAGTACACAGACTTTTACTTTAAACTCTAAATAAAAGTTAATCATGTTTGGCATAAAAGTTTTACCAATAGTTATCATGTTCAGGGCTATATCCAAAATTTGGGAAGATATTCGGGTAACATGTAAAAAAGGGATAGTGGGATCTTAAATAAGGTAAAAAAAATCAGTGTGGCATCAAAAAAACTAAAAAAGTTAATTTTTTTTTCTTATTAGTTGTATTTTGGATAACATTTATTTTTCAAAAAAAACAGTTTAATAAGTGAACACAACCATCTGAATAAAAAGCTAAACAATTTCCATCTCACCACTACAAACTTCAAATGGAAACTGCTCCATTTAATTGCAATAAAAATTTAAAAGATGTTATTTTAATATAATAATAGCAAAAGCATTTTAAGGTTAAAAAAAAATCCTGATTTACTTTTAAAGAACTATTTTTAATTTCCCTCAGTATAATGTTAATACCATAGGGTTTTATTTTTTTAATTTTCTAAGTGCTAGTTTACTTTTGATTAAAAATGTCTATTTCTAGCCTTGAGGTTGGTCTCTTTCAGTATTTAATTAATTGCTTTCATTCTATGAAATTTCTGTATTCTCACAGAAGTGGAGATGGCAATAGTAATCCCAGGGTAATCAAAATTTCAATTGTGTTTCACTAGTTAACCCGCATCAATCCAGCCAGTGTTTAAAACTGGGGGATATATAAAAAAAAACTTTTTTAAGAATGTATGGACGTTTAAAATTTTTAACTTTGTAAAGTTTTAAAATAGTTTTAAAAATTCGGGCCATTTTAAAATCCATTTTTTTTTGAAACCAAAAACCGCCTTTCTACCTTTATCCATTAAGAATCTCTTTGTCCATCTTTCAAATGGGTCCCCAAACAGATTAGCTGATCGTGTCTGTGAATGAGATTACAGATACATATTACCCCTCTCCCTGGAGGACAAGCGAATTGAATTTTTTTAAACACTCATCCTGTGTTTTTCATTTAGCCCATAGCTTCTGCAGTTATTTGTGTCAAAGCTATGGTGAAGTGGTTTAAAAATTTTTAAAATATTTAAGGGGGGTTGCTATATTTTTATTTAAAGATATCAGGTTGAGATGCAATAATAGAATCCGCTGGGTAATGGAACCTTTGCGTTTCCTTCTATTGTTTTTTTAACCTTTCCCTGATCAGGGAAATTTGTTTTTTTAAAAAATGTCATTTTTTGTTCTCAACATTTGAATTGTTTGGAAAAAAATTTATCCATAATTTTGGTAAGGTATAAGATTACAAAGGGTTTACATACTTTTATAAATTATAATGATAAAAGTAAATGGCTCACAGGGGAACAAAATAAATAAAAGATGTAAAAATGACAACTGTTTTATTAATTTCCTCCTTTTGAGAAAATTTTTTAATTGTGGCAAAAAGATCTGGAACCAATAGGAAAAAAGGGGTTTGGGTTTTTTTTTGAACTTTTTCGCCGTGAAAAACTGTAAAAATAAAAAAACCCATTTAATTTATTTAATTTGGAATACCTAAAAAGATATTTTTGGTTGTGTCAGTATTGCCTCTTTTTGGCATAAGGCGCCATCTTTACCAAACATCCTTATCAATGCCAAATAGTCTTGTCAATTTTCCAAACCCACTATACCCTAAAAAGGGTAAAGGGGTCTTGGAAACCCCAGCCAACACAGGTAAAGATAAATATCCCGGAGAAAGGCTTTCCTATAAAAAGGGAATATAATGGTCATCTTTAGTTTAGGTATTTTTTTGATATAAAACAGTCTATAAACATTTTATTTTTTTGGATTTAGTTAATAAAAAAATTTATCATTATTAATTGTAAGACTACTTTTATTATTGCCTGATTTCAACTTTAAATTGCTTATATGTTTAAGACTCAAGAAACCATTAAACCATATATTTTTTAAACGTACTATAGATAAAATAAATATTTTTATTGTTTCATCTTTTCCCTCAGCATTTTTTTTTAAAAGCACTTTAAAATTTTTTATTAATACTATAGTATATAAATATGCCTCCCTGGTGGGTGCTTGGACCCCAAACGGGAGGAGGCGGGAAGCCCCAGGTGCTGGGGGGACTGTCTCCTAGCGGCCTGGGAACCTGGGATTCTCGAAGGCTGGAAAAGTCGGGGGGGGGAAGTCTGGGCCTCTTTTGGCTGCCCCGGCCCCATTGGATAAGGGGAAGGATGGATAATACTATAGGATAATATAACAGATATTATGGTTTTCGTTTGTCTATATTTCATACCAAATTTTGTCTCTAAACTTTGCATTTATTTATTTATGCTTTATTGAAATTTTGGAAATTATATCATAATTAGTATTATAGGATTAATGATATCATATTTTTCATTTTTAAATATTAAGAGTTATATGAAATCGTCGGTCAAATCAATTTATTGTCAGTACAAATTTTTTTTTGTTTTCTCTGGAACAACTGACAGAAAAACAACCCCAAAAAAAGACACACAAAATATGTTTTAATATTAATGAATAGTAGTACATCACACTAAGCATACATTTTCCCCATACATGTGGATGGCAAAGTGTACAAAATGAACAGAGAATCCTAAAATATTGGGCAGTTTTTGGGAAAGGGAAAAAAAACAGAACAAAGAAAATTCCATTGGCTACCCCTTTTAAAAAAACAGATTTCATTTTGGGATAGATAATTCTTTGAATTTGGGAGGACTTCTTCCCTGGAGGACACAAAGGGACAACTTCTAGTATGGACCAAGGGGGAAGGGAGTTTGCAGGTTTACATAAGTACTGTCGTGCTTGGTTGTCAGTGGCTTCCTCCTTTTGAAAAAAAAAAAACACAAAACAAAACCAAGGGTGTAGATACTGATTGGCCACCCCCCCTTTTTTCTTAACCGGGAAGAGCTTTAAAATGTTTCCCCTAATCTCCATTAGGACAACAATTTTATAGTATAAGTAATATTGAATTATTAACATATTCTGACTTTTTAAAACCGAGTCTCTCTTTCATCTGTAACTCCCAGTTATTTTTTTCCCCCTGTTATGTTGAAACTGGTGATTTTTTGTAGATTCCATAATCTATATTTATTTTTTTTTAATGGGGGAAAATTGCAGCAAAAATTTTAGCCCTTCTCTATACCATGCTTAACATACATCAAACAGTGGGCTTTTTGCCTGTATTTGCAGGGGAATAAAATTATATTTGTGAACCCTTTAGAATTTTCTTATTTCTGCATAAATATGACCTAAAACATCATGTTTTCCCAAGTCCCAAAAAGTAAAAAGAGAAACAGTTAAACAAATGAGACAAAATATTATATTTGGGTAATTTATTTATTGGAAAAATGATGAGTATTACTTTTGTAGTGAAAAGCTGTGAACAATTGTTTTTTCTGGTGTGACCTTAAATTTCTCAACAAAAACTTTCCCGGTAATTTTTTGATCATTTCTGCACAGGCTTGGGGGAATTTGACCCCTTTCCTTTTACGAACCTTTAAAACTTTTGGGATGTTGGGGGGTTTTTCCCCAAAAACTGCTTTTCGTTTTCCTTCCACAAAATTTTTGGTTAAGATCGGGATTTTGATTTGGGCCAACCCAAAAACATCAACTTTATTCTTTTTTAACCATTTTTTGGTGGCATTTTTGCTTAGGGTTTGTTTGCTGACCCACCTTCCTTTTTAATTCAGTTCTGGACAGATGCCCTGCTTTTTCCAATTTGTCTATAACAGAATTAATTGTTTCATCAATAAAGGCAAAAGTCCGGCCCAGATGCACCCAAAACGGCCCAAACCATGATACAACCACCACCATGTTTCATGATGGGATAAGATTTTTATGCGGGAAATCAGTGTTTTTTTTTCCAAACATATTTTTTCATTTAAACCAAAAAAGTTCTTTTTGGTCCATCCATCCACAAAAATTTTTCCCAAACCCTTTTTGGCTTGTCTTGTAATTTTTTAAAAACTGCGGGCGAGCAGAAATTTTTTTTAAACTTTTTCTTTTTGCAACCCGATGCACACCATTGTTGTTCAGTGTTCTCCGATGATGGACTCATGAACATGAACATTAAATGTGAGAGAGGCCTTCGTTGAAAATTTCCCCTGGGGTTTTTTTGTACCTTATATTCCCCATTGCTCTGGTAGTGATTTTTGTTGGGAAACCAGTCTTGGAGGGTAAATGGTCTTAAATTTTCCCTCCATTTGTACACAGTCTGTCGCTGGGGTTTGGGGGAGTTAAAACCCTTTTTAGAGTTTTTTTTTAACCTTGCCCTTTTTGCACCCTTAATCAACAACTTTTTTTCTGGGGTCCTCGAAATCTCTTTATTTTTAGATACACCCCACAAACGTGTTGTGAAGAAGATTTTTGATAATTTTTTAAATAACACAGGGTCCCCCTCACCCCGTTTCACCCCATTGATTAAAAACCCCATGACTTAATTTCACCTTCAAAAACTGCAAATTAGATGTTTCCTTTTTTACCACAAATATTAATATTGTTTTTTTCCCTAAAAAAAAAAATTTCAAAAGGGGTTTAAAAAATTTTCGCACAACTGTATATATATATATTGTGGCGAAAGGGCGCTAGTGTTCCCTGGAACCCTCAGGTATAACTCCATACCCCAGGAAAAAGCCAAAATTTTTTTTTTTTTAATACAGTGCAAAGCACCTTCCACCTACTCATTAATTATAAAAACACAATATAAAATCACTCCCCCCTACCCCCAAATTTGCCCTCCACCCCCCAGCACAGTCGCTGGACTGGGCACCGCCTTTTTTATACCCCTGACCTGGAGGTGTTCCTGTCCCAACAGTCCGGGTTCCCTTTATTCCTTCCCGGGTCGGGGAATCATCCCTTACTTCAACCGGGGGTGGCCTTGTCACATGACTCTCTCCGTCATAAGGCCCAAAAGAGCCCATAAACAGCCCCCTGGTCCCCCCAAGGTATCCAGGGGCTGTGAAAAAAACACTACATAGCCCATGGCCCCCTGCGGGAACTAGGGGGCCCTCCCCCGGGAGGCTCCTCCGGGCCGGGGGGTGGGGGGCTGGCCCCCGGCCCGGGCAGTCCCCAAATAAATATATATTTTGTATATATCTATATACTATATATATAAATTGTGTAAGACAGCCTGTGGGGAAAAGACAGAAAAACTGTGTCCCAAAATAAAACTATTTTTTTTTAAAAATTTTTGCCTAAAAAGTGCTCTAATCTTCACAAATGTAGTCCCTTCTTTCTTTACTCTTTTTTTATTCTGCCCCCTTTTAAACCTCCACACACCAGCTCGCTTCCTCCCCCACCGGCCCCAGTGGGAATGGGGCCCCCCTTTTTTAAGCACCCGAAAATTTCCCGGCACTTTGGGGGGGGGCCCCCCCGTGGGGACCACGGTCCCAGCGGTTGAGCTATTCTCCCTTTCCCGGGCCCCCACAAACCAGGGTAGCTGCCCCCCAACCCGGAGAGGTATAATCACCCTCTGGGTCCTTCCAGGTGTCCTGGCTGGTGTCTACAACTATAAATATATCAAATATATATATATACTGTTTTTTATATATATATATATATATATATATATATATATATATACATAATCGGTTCACGAAATCCATACCCCTTCGGTTTAAGACCAAAAGTTCCAAAAAAATTTTCCCGGTTCACAACCATACATTTTCAACAAAGTTTCCCTTTTTGGGTTTTGGGGCTGATGACTGCACGGGTTTCATTGTTCTAGTCGTGTGCGTGTTGCCGTGCGGCAGGCTTTGGGGTGTGAACTCTGTGCTCTATTTCATTTCCCCCGGGTTCACCGCCCCAACTGTATTTGTCGTGCGCCCTCCCCCGTTCATGGGTTTTCATGGCGGTGTGCTTTACTTGGGGTTCTTTGTGCTCTGGGATTTTGTGTGCTTTTTTCAGTTAACCATGGCTTCTAAGCAAGTGAAGAGTTTTTGGGAAAAAAGTTTTTCAGAAAATTAAATCAAAAAAAAAAGAAATTATTGAAAAATAGGCGTTTTTTGTGTTCTGATCTTGCCCCTAGTAAATCAAAAACCCATGATTTACTATTCTAAAGGGAAAAAAATCTATTAAAACAACTGATTTTGAAAATTCCACATTAACCGGAAGGGTTCAAAGGTTGGGAAAAGGTGGAAAAAAATTTTACCAGTTTTCTATTTAAATTTGAAAAACCCCTTTCTTTTGCAGCACAATGTTCGGGGGACAGGCTCTCCCCCAAAATTAACCTCCCTCCCCTAGTTCCTCCTCATTTATCCAGAACTTGACTCATGCATGGTTGTTTTCGGGGGTTTATAGTTTTGTATTACAGATTTTTAAATGTTAATTTTTTTGGGTTAAAGGGGTGTTTTTGCAGTGTTACTTTTCACTTTTCAAATGTTCATTTTTCCCCCCGTGCATAAAACTAGTGTTTACAGGGGCCTTAAGGGGGTGATTTTTGCAATGTTACTTTTTTTGGTGGGTTTTTTAAATTCAGATTTTCAAATGTTCCTTTTTTTTCCCGGTAAAGCTCATTAAAAAGTGTTTATACAATGGGGGTTTCAAGGCATAGTGCAAACCCCGTAAAGTTACTTTCTTGGTTCCTTGTGGTTGGTTTTAAATAAAGTTGTTTTTTCAAATGTTCCTTTTTTTTCCCCCATAACTCATTAAAAAAATGTTTATACAGGATCGGGGAAGGCTATGGGAACTGCTGTGTTGGGGGGGAAAGCACGGACTCCGGGGTGGGGGGGGGCGGACCCGCATGCTGGAGAGAGAGAGAGGGGCGGCCTGCATGCTGGGAGAGAGAGAGGGGGGAGCCTGGGGTGCAGATGACAGGGGCCTGGGTGTTTTTGGCAGTGTTTTTCAATGTTTTACATTGTTTACTATTACACTTTTATTCTGGTGTAAATTTCTATATTTGTGTAATGTTTCATATATTTACATATTTACTCAGTTTGTATGTCTGAACATTTTTGTTTTAAAACAATCTTATTGGGAAATTCCGGTTCACAAACCTGGTTTGACCCGAGGTTTGGGGGGCTTAGGTTTGAAAACCAGCAGGGGGAATCCTTTCATTCAAACCCCGTTTTGGTACCAGGGGCCACTAGATGGGCTGCAGGGGGAGCAAAGAATATTTTTCCATGCCCCGAAACATCCGGGACATGGATAAGGGGTGCGTGCTTCCCGGGTGAAGAAAAAAAATGTTTTTTATCGCCTGGAATGAAAGGGCACATGGACTGAGGGGTTTAGAAACACATCCCCGGGCACGGACTTTAAAAGGGTTGTGGGAACTCCCAGACAATTAGCTGAGCTGGGTGGAAGGGGGGGGGGGGCCCCGGGAGTGGCGGGGAGTTTTAAAATTTGTAATTTGTGAATTTAATAGTATTGGGAGGAGGGTTGTCGCTGCATTTTCCAAATAAAGAAGATTATTGGGTTTTTATCTTGTCTGGTTTTGGGCAAGACTTCGGAAAAAGTGCCCCCATTTAAATATATATGTGTGGACCATGGGAGGGGGCCAACTCTACCCAACACAGGCAACCGGGAAAAAGTGCAGGTTCAAACACCTTTATTTTTTTTGTGGGGGAAACCCCCCTGCCCCACCATTCGCCATTCTTTATTTCTTTTTTTCTTTTTTTCTCCCCCCTCCTCCTTCAAGGCTTGGGCCTCTTCACCTGACTCGGCCTCTGGAGTAGTGTTTGACCCCCCCTGGCAGCATATACAGTTTTTTATATATATATATATATATATATATATATATATATATATATATATATATATTGTGGGGGTAGGGGGGACAGTTCCCCTTGAACCCTGGGTACAACCCACCAGGTAAAAGTCCAATACTTTTATTTTTTTTTCCACAGTGCAAAGCACCCCCCCACTATTCATACACCAAAAACCTTTTTTCAAACAACTAAATTTAACCTCCTCCTTGCCCAACCTTTGCTCCTCCACCCCAGCACACCAGGGCTGGACGAGCCCCAATCCTTTTACCCCCGCCGGGGTTCCTGTCCAGCAGTCCCCAGTTCCTTTTCCCCTTCCCGGTCAGGGAATCAGTCTTTTTTTTAACCGAAACGTGTTTCCCTTCCTGTCACGTGACTGTGATGTGGGGCATAAGGCCAAAAGCCCCTGCCCCCCCCGCGACCCGGTCCCCCCAAAGGGATCCAGCAGGGCTTTTATAAATCTAAAAATCCATGAGGCCCCGCTGGACCTGGGGGCTATCCTTTTTGGGGGGGCTCCTCCTGGCAAAAAGTGAGGGCCCATGAGAAGCCGGGAGTCCTCCCTTTTTTTATATATATATATATATATATATTGAGTTTAAATAGTTTCCCGTGGACTTACCTTTGGGACAGTGAAAAAAAGGGAAAAAAGCTGTGCAGTATTACCGGGGGTTTCAGGTGTGAGCCCAAATGCTAACCCCTCACCCCCCATGGGACATGGGGGTATCCTGGTGAGATACTGAGCTGTGACTGACAATGGGAAAAAAAATTACTAAGCTGTTTGGTGACAAAAAGGGCCTGATAGAAAAAGACAAGAAAGTGATTTTTTGCCAGGCGGTTAAAAATTTAGCCTTTGTTTATTGAATACAAAATGCCCGAAGGCCCCTTTTGGAATTGTGTTAGAACAGCATATAGGGGGAAATTTTAGTAATTGTAGGAAGTAGGGTGGGCATTCTTCACGACTGGAGAAACAGATGTATAAGAAGGTAAGATGGACAGCAGAGGTCATAATCATTGGCAGTGGAATTTACCCGGGAGTGGAGGGGCCCCTCTCCAACAGTCTGAAAAGTGGGGGGGGGGGAGCTAACTCTTTTTACCCCTAACAGAAAAATGGGGGACAAATGTGATGACTGGACTTTAGTTTTAATTTGAGTTGTTTGGGAAAGAAATCCCGAGTTCCTTTAGTATTGGAAATTTTAAAAAGGAAAAGCTGGGGCTTTTGATTTGGTTTTTTTTTGGTTTCTTTGAGCAGTGAGGGGGAGGGGAATGACCTTAGTCAATGACTTTTGAATGTTTTTTTTTTTTTTTTCTGTTTTTCATACATATGCTGTATTTTTTGATGGACTTTCCGTAGTTTTTTTTTCAAGCTCAAGATGAACTTATTTTTTGAATGAATATTTAAAGATCACTTTGTTTTAATAAAAATTGTTAATTTTTTAACATAGTCTGTGGCCCATGGTAGAAATTTCAAAAGGGATGGGGGAAAACAGAACCACTTTTTAAAACAAAAAGGGCTTTAATATTGAACTGTTAAAATTTTAGTTGTTTTTTGCCCCTTTTTTTAAAAAAAAAAATCTATTGACTTAGCCTTACCATCCCCTTTTTTTCTCTGCTTTTTTTTTTATATTCTCGTAAAAGTCCCCTCTGTGGATGTCAGGGGGTGAGGTTCTTTGGGTTTCATCCTCAGCCGGGATGATGGGGAAGGGGCAGAGAACATCTCAACTACAAAAAATTTCTCTACAATTTGGGTTTTAATGTATCACTTTCTCATTATTAAAAAATCGCACAACAAAAAAATGTCCCCATTCAAGTTGATTTTTTAAAATGCAAGGTAGAACTGAATGCTAGATTCATACTGTATATAATGTTTTACTTTCTGATCAGTTTTCAATTTGAAGACAATTAATTCTTCCATCTTTTAAATTGCATTTAAGCATATCAGACAGAATCAAACAACAGAAGGGAACCAATAGAGGGTGGGCTGGTCTATCACAGGGTTTTTCTCAAAACTCCATTCATTCTTTTCCCCTTAGCCAATATAAAGTTTGTAAAAAAAATTAAACAAAGATGACATCTCTTGATGCCAAAGTAACCTGGGGAAAAAAATAGAAGAACACAGACAGTAAAGTCCCTGGGTTTGAATTTTCTGTAATTATCAATTATATAATGAACCACCATGCCACCCCCCTTTTTTTAGAGGGGGGAAAAAAACAAAATTGGAGGCAAGCCCCTCACTGCATTTGAATTAAAGTTATGATTGTGTAAAAAAAGGCACAATTGTTAATGAGCATTATCAACAACAGAACATTTATTTTTTCAAGTATGGGGTAAATTTATTTTTTATGGTAGAGATTCTTTTTCTCCCAGACAGTTTGTGATGGGCCTTGTAACCTCAAATTTGTCCATCTTGGGGATCATGTTGAAAAGTTCTCTGAGCTCAGCCCGTGAATGTGAATGAGCTTACAGCTTTTTTTCCATCCCTCCATCCATCCTCTTTCCCTTTTCCGAGGTCTGGGGCAGCACAACAGAGAGGCCCAGACTTCCCCCCCCTGGCCACTTCTTCCCGCTCTTCCGGGAAAACCCCTGCCCAGGCCGGGGAACATAGTCTCTGCAGCGGTGGGGTCTTTCCCCGGGCCTCCTCCCGGTTTGGCGTCCCCGAACAACTCACCGGGGGGCTAGGAGGGTCTGATCAGAGCCCGAGCCACCTATTTTTCTCCCTCTCGTGGGGAAAAGTGGTGGCCGAGACCTTGGTGGTCTGATCCTGGCTGCAGAAACTGGCTTTGTCTTTGTTTCTTATTTCCTAAGCCCATTTTTTGAAAGTGGTCACAAAATTTATTCAGTTCCCCTTTTATTTGTTGTAATTTTAAAAAATTTTAAAATAGGGGTTGATTTTCAAACTAAATGGTGAAGAGTAACAAAACACTGCTGCTGATCCACATTTCCTCTCTGCCTCAGACTGCTCAATGCCAATTGGGTACTGATTACAGAACAAATCTGAAATAACAGTTAACTACTGGAAATAAAAAAGGGAAAATTTTTGACTACACAAACACACAGCTTTGCTAATTTCTTACCATTTTGTTCAAAAAACAAAATGAAGTGCAGAAAATAAAAGGGAAAAAGTCAAAAGGGAATTCTGGGTTTTAAACCCAAAATTTTTTGAACTTTTTTATATTCAATACAATGGGTCAAAAACAAAACCATACTTCTTTCCCAAATTTTAAGCTGCCAGGCCAAAATCTTTTTGATTTAAAATTGGGGGAAAGGAAACAAAACCCAAACGAAAGTCCCCTACAAATGCAGGGGAAAAAAAAAACTCAAGTAGCTGTTGGCGAGTATTAACCCCTTAACCCCTCTGACCGAAGATGAGCCTCTGATTATTTTGTTTCAACGAAACAGTACCCCTTTTTTGTTTAAAATTAGTCCTTTTTTTGAAAATGTTTGAAATGAAAAAAATGATCTGAATGTAAATCAAACAGAATTCCCAAAAAAAGAGTTCATGTTACAGGCGCAATTAAAAGCGCCTGCTTGCACTTGAAACTGTAATTCCAATATTTTTTTTTAGTTAAATGGGTTTTGTAGTTCACAAATGTGTTGAGGTTATTTGGGGGACTTTGCTTTCAATCAATTTGGTTATCGACCCAACCTGACATTAATTGAACTTGGATAATTCAGGTTTTTAAATTACTTTAATTGCCCGGCATATTGGGAGGGTTTATGCTCATATTTTTTTCATGCATTTTGTGTTTTGACTTTATTTTTTACATGTTGGGGAAAAGCTGTCTGGGGCAACTTTATTCATTTATAGGGTTTCTGTAAGAACAGTGATCTAAACTGTTTCCTTGTTCTCAGCTCCAAATTTTTTTATATCTGAAATATTTTTTTAAAATAACTTACATTTCTGGAACTTAATTTTTCCATCATTGAGGTTTCAAAAAAAAAGTGGAAATTGAAAACCCACTTTTGCAATGTACTCCAAATAAACGTTTTGAGGGGCTCATTTCACTTGTACGGTAGTGGATTCTGTTAAGCACATCTTTTTCGCAAATAAAAATAAAGGGGAAACCATCCCGAATTGGTTTAGTTTTCCCTGTCAAAAATGAATGAAGATCAGTGATAGAAATGGACTGGTACTCCCCCCTATACTGGGACTTAAAATTTCCATTTGGGAAAAATTTGGAGTTTTTTCCTGCAGTGTCTGTGTATTGGTAATCCCAAATACCTGGAGTAGGGATGGGATGTACTGGCACTTCCCCCAACCACTTGGTGTTACAATGATGTACAAGCCCATCCTTCCTTTTTGGTCTGCAACCAAAAATAGTCTTATCCAAAATATACTGTATTTGTGAGAAAAATCACTCTTTTCCATAATATAATGCATGTTTAAGGGGAAACCTCCATTCCCCAGAGCTCCTGGAAACAAAAAAACCTGGGGTGCTTCTGCTTCTTTTCCCACTTCACACACTGATAAGATTGTTGGAATAAAATTGTTGATACATTTCATCTTAATTTGTCTTTTAAATTTTTTTGTGGGGTTATGAAGAATCCACTTTTTCTAATAAAACAATAATGTAAATTTGTTAATAAACATATTTGTTAAAAAAAAGGCTGCGCTCTTAAAATTTAGTTGGTTTTTAAGCCAGCTGAAAAAAAAATTTTGTTAACAGTGACACTCCAAACCACAACTTTAATTTAGAAATCTTGAGATTACCAATTATATCAGATTTTATCATCACAGTGTGTAAGGGTTCTAAACCCCTGTCTAAATGGGTTTGGGTTATCCTAACTTTACATTTTGAAGTCAAAAAGGGCAAAGGGTTTCCCTGCTAAACTATTACTTTTTTAAAATCACTATTCCAGTTCTGCATTATGGTTGTAAAACTTTCTCAATTACAAAGTAAAGTTGGGTGGACTCTCTAGGGGATCCCAAAAAATTTAAGGCCTCACTATGCTTTTTTGCCATTTTGATACAAAAAAATTTTATTAAACAGAATATTCTGATTTTTTTGGGTTTTTTTTTGTTGTGATCAATGTATTTTTGTGGGAAAGAAAAGGGTCTGTCATTGCTGTCCCGTAGTGTCTGGGCCAAAATTTCTCAAAATTCAGGTCATTGTCTTTAAGGGTTTTGGTGTGTCTGGTTTTCAGTGTTTCCTTTACCCCGGGGTAGTGACCCCCCCTTTAAAAAATTTTTCCCCCTTTTAAAAAGACTTTAGTGTAGTTTGAAAGTGAAACAAACTAATTCAAAATGTACACTGGGTACAAAGTTTCTAAGCAAAATTACATATTTGAAAAAAACATTTTGCAAAATAATGCAAACCAGAGCGAAAATAAGCCTCCCCTCATTTATTCCTTTAAACCTTTTATTCTAACACAGTGTTTCAGAAGCTTAAAATGTAAAGGAAATTGTTATTTCTCCTTTTAAATTGGTTATTTTCCTGCAAGTGCAGAAACGCTTTAACAATGTTCCAGTGATGCCGATTTCAGTTATCAAGTTCTACCTGTGGTCTTTTAAATAGCAGGACTCAGAAGATATATTTTAAAGCATAATAAAAAAAGAACTGTAAAATCTAGTTATACTGGCTTTTTCTCTCTTATTTTTCCATGTGATGGATTTCGCCACTCACGTAGTGCTGATGTTAATAGAATCCCTGTGGGCTGTTTTGTATAATTAAAGCCTATATCAAATGAGATCTGTTCAAAGCTTAATCTGCTTCTTCTTGTTTCTTATAACAGCACGCTTTTTACCTCATGTATTCGTTTCATTTTGAATTTATTCCAACACCCCTTTTCTGTATTAATTTCCGTGTTCTTCACTTATCTTTGACCTTATCTCCAGCAGCCAATGTTGTCCAGCTGCTCTTACTACACAAAGCGATTTGCCTATCCTAAAGTTTCTCCTTCATTTCCATTACATTCTGTAGGGCACTCTTCTTCACTTCCTACATCACCTTTCATTTTATAATCAAATGTTCTGTGTTGTAAAAACTCGAATGTAGTATTCAGTTATATTAAATTGAAAAAAAATTGACTTATATCAGCCAGTATTTATTAGGTATAATATAAATTAACAAGTCACACTGTAAACATGATATCACATAAATAAATGAAGCTGTTAATTATATATCTATTAGTATAATGCAGTTGCCTTGTTTTAGCTTACATTAATAACAAAGAGAAACATTTCCATAGAAATGCTAAGAATACATTTTGATAATTACAAAAATCATTCAATATACAGATCAAAATTCTTCTGCTGGTTCCTTGTCACTTCTGCTTAATCCTAATGATGTTTTAAGAGCACTGAAGTGATACCCACACACACACAAAGGATTTATCACTTTAGCCTTTAAGTGAGGAGGGAATGTATTGATCAGCACCGTGAGCAATGGCCAATTCACTTGTGCTTAAATAATCCCTTGAAAACAAAACATGTACCACGAGACATGTCAAGCACTCCTCACCATGTCTGTCTCCTGTTTACACACCACAGCAACTTTTTCACTGTTTGAAGTACATGCATTGACTCTTTAAATTTCCCCTCCACATGCAGAGTCTCTGTTCTCATTTCAGACTCCTGACTCTTCTCAATCTCATTTCCTGACTCTAACACCATCTATCTATAGTTATTATTAGACTCCTTCTGTTTAGACTGACATTACCATAGTCACATGTTCGAGCACACGCGATTGTGGACAGATTAAGGACTCTGGTGATTTTAATTCTCCACCGCTCAATGGGTTGGAAGTGTGTGATAATGCCTTCTATTTTCCTCCCTCTGCACACCAAAAGATTGATTGCTTTTCCACCACAGTGTATATTCACCTGGACCTGCCTTTTCCTGCAAGAAGTACACATAACTGGAAGCCCCACTATTTTCTGATCAGTTAGAACTAGACTCCCATCTGAAAAGATGTCTTTGTGAGTGGTCACATTTTGTTTTCTTTATGAAAATTAACTATACGGGGATTCAATGGATGCCCCATCTCTTTAGTGTCTCAGCTTGTTACTGCAATAGTTTTTTTC